>NC_138240.1:5788908-6096408 GCF_964197995.2 Scardinius erythrophthalmus | reverse complement strand
TCAATATGGATAGTAAACATACACACGCATGCACATCATGTGTACTTCTCACAGTTACGCACAACTCCCTGCCATAGATACACCAAAACAAACAGAACTGTTTTCAATCGCACAAGCGGCTATCAGACCAATTTGAGCGAAAACTGTCAAGAACTGTTCAGGAAAAAAAAATATAAAGCCTATTTAAGGACTATTAAAGTTTTTTGGCATTGTGGCATTATCGTGACAATTAAAAACTTATGCTTTTTAAAATGATTTTGCATTACACCAATTAGAATCAGACTTTTTCCACAATACTGTTTAAAAGTTTGGGGTCAGTAATATTATTTTTAAAGTTTTGGAATTATATGCATCATTACTACAGTCTTCAGTGTCACATGATCCTTCAGAAATCATTCTAATATGCTGATTTGCTGCTCAAGAAACATGTTGTGAGAATGTGTTGCATATTTCTGTGGAAATGGTCAGATTTTTTTTTTCTATGATTCCTTGATAAATAGAAAGTTTTTGAAATAGAATTGTTTTGTAGCGATGTAAAAGTCTTTATTGTCACTTTTGAACAATTGAATCCTAGCAGAATAAAAGTATTAATTTCTTTCTTAAAAATCCCAAACTTTTGAATTGTATGGCAACATGAGAATTTTAGAGAAAAATGTCAATGCAAAAATAGACAGAAAAATATATTAAACATATATTTATTATTTATTTAAAAATGTATTTTGTTTTTGTATGAAAAAGAGCAGCTTTTCATTTTTGATAAAAACTCATTTTGCGTTCCACAGAAAAACTCTACTGAGGTGAGTCACATGATAGAAACTTCCGTTGAAAGCAAAACACCTGCAGAAAATATTTTTGACTAATCATATTTAGACATGATTTCTGCAAAAACAGGTTACCCACAGTAATCATGCAAATGTATTATCAAAGATATGATTTTGAAGATATGAAGATATTAATTCATGGTGGGGTTGTGAGAAATGTACCAAATGTGCATAATGAGCCTGTGGGGGAAAAGGACTGCATCTGTGTGTGTGAGAAATGCATGAAAAAGCGTGCACACAGCTCCTGTTGGCTTCCTTGTGCTCTGCTCCACCCCAAACAACTATTTTACAACTCACTTTTAATAAAGAGAGAGAAAAGATGATCACACAAATAAAAAAAAGAAAGAAAGAAATGTACGAAGACATAAAACCAATGACATGCTGATGCATGTAAAAACGACAGAGCACAATGAAATTTCACACCTAAAAACGCACACATCAAAACTCATCTGTCACCACAGGAATGTAAGCTAATGAAAACATCGCAAGTCAATAAGAGCTACAGATATGAGTCATTAGCTCTGCTAAAACCTTTGCTGCCTATCTTCCTACATAAGCAATTGCCTCAGAAGTCCCATAAGGGATCGGTTGAGTGTGTTTTACACGAGTTGCAAAGCTGTTATCTAATAAATATCGAATTATATCGAATAAACACAACGGTCTTCATTGGGTGCCCACGAACGATCTACTTTGACCCGCCCTTAAATACTGTGAGGCCTGGAAGAGTTTGGACTGGTTTGTGTTGTCGACGTGTTGAGGAGACGCTGTTTTCTGCGCTGCGAAAGCAAATCCACTTTGCATGCACTTCCAAAGCACGAGGACTCGCGCTCGAACTGATATGGTCAAACCGACGCCATTGTCAATGAGCACTGAGGAAGCCTCCTGAGCTGAAATTCAGATATGGCAATGGCCGTTTCGCTGTAAGCGGTAGACCAATCACAACAGACTGAGCAATCTGACCAATCAGAGCAGAGTGGGCTCTCAGAAAGGAGGAGTTTAGAGAGACCGAACCCTTTATTGAACCGTTTCAGACACTGTGAGAAAAGAGATGATGCTGCAATGTATGTAATAAGAAAATGAAAGGGTTTTTTGACATTGAATGCATGTAAATCTATTGCAGGAGACCTCCCAAACAAAATTAGGAAACTTTAAAATAATAGCAGTAAGGGCACTTTAAATATATACAACTGAAGTTTATTCATAATGCTTCTTGCGTGTCAGGAATACAGCCTCTGTACAGGCAACTCGCCAGGTTTGGGAGCTGTTTCACGTCCATGTTTACATGACACTGTTTTAAAGAATCCACTTCCAAGAAAATTGAGGATACTGTTTATGGTTTATTTAAGTTTTTTATTCTGGAACATTTCAATGCCAAACACAAAAAAGAGTTCGTTGGGAAAGAGTCACACCTGGAGGTAGGGTGAGGTGAATATTCAAGGGCGTTTACGTGACGTTCGAGCGGGAACAAGAGCAAGTTGTACCGAAAAGAAAGTTTGACACATGCTAGCACAGATCCCTGAGGGCAGAGGAAGAAGTTGCACAGGTTGAGTTTTATATGCCTGATCATTCAGAACATAAACTATATGTGTTGCTCAATGCACCACAGGACAGATCCTAGTGCCAATGAAAACACGGGTTATGGCATTGTGCACACAATTGGCTCATGAGCACGCTTAAAATCATACAGATTCATACTGTGAAAACAGGAAAAAAACGAGAAAGAAGTTGTTGAAATGTTACTGTCATAGCAAATCAACAAGCCTAGAGGGCTACTGTAAAATTAATGAACACCTGTTAGAGTGATGTCTGTTTTAAATGACCCTAAACGTTATTAAATTATATCAATTTGGCATGTTTCATTGCCATCGACTCCAAGCACAACTACGCAATATGATTACAAAATCTTTAACTAATTTTTTATAATATAAGGATGATGTTGTCTTGTTTGAAATGAAATAAATAAATAAAAAAGTTAAAAATACAAAATTGATTCACACAAACCTAATAAATATTAGTTCATTTTATATTTTGAATATAATATATATTTAATAGTGAATAATAATTGTATTTAATTTTGTATAAGTTATATGCATTATATACTATTAATATAATATATATTTTCACACTGAGTATGTTTAAGAATTTAAGAATTTAAAACTGACATTTTGTGACAACATGCCCCAATAGTGTGCACTATATTGGATATGATAAACTTTAAATTGAAATAATAAAACAATAATGAAAGACAAAACAATGAATAAAACAAAAAAAAGTAACATAAAAAACATTGTAATTAATACATTCTTTAAGTTAAATATTGTATTGCAATAACAAATTCTTTAAATGTGTGAAACACAATCCTCAAGTTAAAATCTAAATCGCACCTTTTTTTAAAGATATATGTAGAAAAACTGTTGCAATATTCAGAAAATAGAAACAACCCTCAGTCTCTTAATTAGTAACACACACTATAGTTCCCTAATATATTCACGTTTGCGGCACGTTTGTGTATAAAATATCAACACTGCGCTACATGACCTCTAGCCCTTTTCATTGGCTCACAACATACAAAGATTCTGCGTAACCGAACCAGCATGTAAACACAAGTCGTGTGTACGGTAACAAAGCCAAAGAGGCACACATGCACACTGTTTACATCCAAGCACCTCTGCTACTCACTCAACAGCCCAGCCGACACTTACAGAGAAATTCAGTGGAAGTCACAGCCCAGTGCTTATCTCTCACTGGTTCTCTCTCTGTGTGTGTGTGTGTGTGTGTGTGTGTGTATGTGTGTGTCACGCGTTCCAGGATAGCAAGAAAAAGTTATAAGAAATAAGAAAAGGGGGGCTGGGATGGGAGATATAACGGCGCTCTATCTCTGCTGTACTGGCCATGTGTGCAGCTTCAGGCGTTTGGTTTACCTTTCAATGGAAACGCATGGGGCCTCAGATGTCGTGTGTTGAAAGGATTACACACTCGCCACAGTCTGCTGCAAAACAACTTTCATTCAGAGGAAGACCTCAATAACGTTTTCCCTTCGATCAGTAGTGCAACGGCCAAGGTTACTGGGAACATGGAGAGACATTCCTGGAAAATGTCAAAACCACTATTACAATATACTATATTTACACAACCTTTCTTCTTTTAATGGCTTTACAGTGCCCACTTTTTCAGTATAGCCTTTGTTCTGGAAGTATTTATTCCCATTCGTTTTCTCATTTTAAAACATTCTTCAATAAAGATTCAAAATGAATCACACATTTTTTTATTCTTTAAATTTTATTTTATTAAATCAATAAAAAAGACAAAAGTATAGCCTACTTTTTAAAATTCTTCATAAAATTATTTTAAAATTATTACTCATCCCATGAAACTTTGAAATGACATAATTAAAACAATGGTACAAAATAAAACTTATTTACAAGTAAAAACAATATATTTTAAATTGATTGAAAAATATGAATATACATAATACCGTTCAAACATTTCAGGTTGGTAAGACTTTATAAAAGAAATCTCTTTGATACAAAATACAGTAAAAGCAGAAATATTGTTAAATATTATTACAAATTAAAATAACACATTTTATTAAAATAAATGTATTTTCAAATGTAATTTATTCCTGTGATCAAAGCTGAATTTTCAGCATCATTACTCCAGTCTTCAGTGTCACATGATCCTTCAGAAATCATTCTAATATGCTGATTTGCTGCTTAAGAAACTTTTATTATCATGATCAAAGTTGTGCTGCTTCATATTTTTGGGGAAACCATGAAGCAGGATCCTTTGATTAATAGAAAGCTCAGAAGAACAGCATTTATTTGAAATAGAATTGTAAGAAATGTCTTTACAACCACCTTTGATCAATTCAATGCATCCTTGCTGAATAAAATGATTCATTTCTTTAAAAAAAAAACACACACCTTTGAATGGTGTTTTACTAATACATAACTAATCAGATTAAATTAGGTAATGATGCAGGATTATGGGTAGTATAACTAACTAAGCATGCTAATTAAAATGGAGGATTCTACAGAAGAATAAATCATCAATTTACACATGATGGCAGGTCTGACTTGAAAAGTTAGTTTCTCTATGGAGAAAATGAGTGTCTCCAGAACCCTACTGTTGCTCTAGTCTTGTTTCTCACTTCCACTCACACTCTATTACTCTCAAATGCCGTCAGCACAGAGTCGTGACTTCTTAGAAACCATTGGTAGGTCATCCATTATAAGCTGGAATCATGGGCTGGAACCGCTCACATTCTTTCTGAAAGACATCACTTTTCCCAGGGTGTCCTTCAGCGCTCTTTTCTCCTCTCCCTCCCTCTCTCCAGGCTTTCTTCTGACCCTGCACAGCTGTCTCCACATCCAAACTTCAGATACGGTTTTTTTACTCTATGAAATATGCAGTCTGAGTCACTGTCTCTGAATTCCAAGGTTTGGTGGAGCAGGACACAAGCAAAGCTCTGGTTTTGGGTGTTGCCCAAGTACATTACCGTAAGGGAGTAATTAGCGGGTGTGGGTCATTCTTGCTATGCTGTACATGTCCATGCTTCAAGCTTAATCTATTGAATACAATATTAGATTCAAGAATGTTAAAGATGGAAGTCATATTAATGTTTTATTTTATCACAATATAATAAGAGTGAACTGTATATTTTTAGATTTTCAGAGTTCAAAAGATATGACTGTATATCACTTTAGTCATTTGAAAAACAAACGTGAGACAGTCAAATACACTACCATTCAAAAGTTTGGGGTCAGTAAGATTTATTATTATTTTTTTGGGACAGAAATTATACTCTTATTCAGCAATGATGTATTAAATTGATCAAAAGTGATAGTAATTTATAATTTTATACAAAGCTTTCTATTTCAGATAAAGTTCTTTTGAATTTTCTACAACAAAAGATTTTCTATTAATCAAAGAATCCTAAAAAAAATTTACTCAAATGTTTCTTGAGCTGCAAATCGGCATATTAGAGTGATTTCTGAAGGATCATGTGACACTGAAGACTGGAGTTATGATGCTGAAAATTCAGCTTTGATCACAGGAATAAATTACATTTGAAAATATATTCAAATACATACAAAACTGTTACTTAAAATTTTAATAACATTTTACAATATTACTGTTTTAATTGCATTTTTGATCAAATAAATGCAGCTTTAGTAATCATAAGAGACTTCTTTAAAAAAAATTCAAAATCGTATCAACCTCAAACTTTTGAATGGTGGTGTAGAAATGCTTATATTTAACCGTTGCATCATTTAACCAAATGCACAGAAATGAAATCATCACAGAAGGGAGCTTTTATATTTGTAGCATGACAAAAAATTTACAGTACATTGTGTTTGAAAACAAAAGGTCTGCATAAACAGGCATAATTAAGCTTTTTTAGATGTCAATCATGCATCTATAAATAGCTTAATATGGCCTGTTTATACAGACCTTTTGGGCTATTTTGGTGTTCTTCACAAATTAAAAAAAATCTGCATTAATATGGATGCATATACACTGCAAGACAATGCATAAAACCCAATGTCCTGACACATGTGCACATAACCATTTACGTTAGACAGTGTAACGCTGGCCTGTGCTGCTCTATCAGGTGAAATACATTTCATATTAAATAAATAATAATAAACTCTATAAATACATACTGTATATAATTAAATTAATATTGTATGCATTTATTTAAAATACCTTTCAAAATTTTTGAGTTGATCAGATTTTTTAAGATTTTTGAAAGAAGTCTCTCGCCAAGGCTGCATTTAGTAAAAACAGTAATTGTGAAATATTATTACAATTGGAAATAACTGTTTTCTATTTTATTTTTCAGCATCATTACTCCAATCTTCAGTGTCACATTATCCTTCAGAAATCATTCTAATATGATGATTTGCTGCTCAAGAAACATTTATTATTATTATTATCAATGTTGAAAATGGTTGTTCTGCTTAATATTTTTGTGGAAATTGTGAAAAAAAATTTAGATTTTTTTTTTTAAAGCTCAAAAGAACAGTTTTTGTTATTTTTATGTTATTTACTGACAAACTTGATAAATTTGTGTTCTTGCGGAATAAAATTATTAATTTCTTTCAAAAAAACAAAAAACAACAACAACTTTTGAATGGTAGTGTATGCAAATATTAATGATTGTTGTACTTATTGCTCACTTGCATGCACTGATGACTAAATATCAGACACATACCTGATCCTGATTTAGAATCACATATATGGAAGTAGTCCAAATCGGATGACGTAAAATCACATCTCATTAGTGTTTTTGTTGTTTCCACACATGCAACAAGATCCGTCTGTGAGATAAAAATATCTGAATGGAGTGATGGTGTCAATGCGGTCATTGTGACTGCAGATATTTCCTTCTGCTGCGGTTTTCACAATGGAAATCAAACAGCAAACTAACCAATTACCGAAATCAAGAATAATAATACAATAAATGTCCTTAAAAATCATTCACCAAAACGTTATAGCATAATTATCATATCAAATATAATTATTGTTCAGCCAAATAATTCAAAATGTACAGTACATATTTAACATTTTTTATATTGATGCACACTCACATAGTAGTGAGTAGTTTTATACATGCTTTTTAAAAATAAGGAAAGGACACACAACCTATTATTGAAGTCAAAAGTCACAGAGAAAAAAAAGTGTGACTCACAGCTTTTGTCGTCAACAACAACATTATGGGAAGGATTTCCCCCCATACTAAAAGTAGATATATCTATTTATTTTGCCATATGTACGATTATGTGTTTGTCAGAATTGTATTATTTGCATTTACGGTATCTTGTATCCTTACATGACAGCACACTTGAAGCACAGAGGATTTGTATAAGGTGCAGTTTCAGTCAGCACTGCGTTTCATAAGGAGAGACAGGAAATAGGCCAAGCTTCATCAAGCTTTCGAGTCACCTAAAATAGCTTCTTATTGGCTTCCCTGTGGTCACCTCGCTGGGATTTCTGTCTTGATCTCTTGCTGCCAAAGTGCTCTCTTGAAAGATCCCGCGGTGCGTCCGCTGGGTATTTAAGAGCCTTTCTCTCCCTTTCTCCTCGTCTAAAACGCTTTACAGATACATCAACATTTCCATCACTGCAAGGAAAGAGGTCGAATCATCAGCAGAGATCTCGGGAGGTTCTCAGAAGGCCTGTCCTCGGCTCGGGGTTATCTTGTCAGCCGAAACCACACGGCAGCACCCAACCTCATCCTGTTTCTTACACATCGAAGAGCAGCTCACCACACATTTCATAACTGCAAACACTTTCAAAACAAAAACACCAGCAACAGCGAGTTTCAGGTTGAGCCATTGGCAGCTTTGTGATGGTGTGCAAGGGGCAAATAGGCAAGACAACAAGCAGACAAACAACCTGTTTACCGAGGCGACACGGCAGGATCTGGGTGGATTTCACATTGAAATGTGACAGAGTGAGGAATGTTACTCAGCATCTGTTTTCCTGTGCTCCTAATTGATGCATCAAGCACAATTAAGCACAAGGGTCAATATTTATCATACCACAGTCGGAATCATTTCTGCGGATCTTAAACCATAGCAGGGAAGCTGTGGGAAATGTTATTGATGAGCTTGTAAAAGCAGCCTGACCTGGAGGTAAGGTGAAAGCCAACGAACTGCAGACTCCTGCGATTTTATTGGCAAACGCCTGGAATGTGCTCAGGGCAAGCAGCCAGGCCGCATTAACAGACGGACTGCTGACTTCCCAGAATACCACCACTCTGCAAGTCCATTCCGGAAACGGCTCTAGCTCTATATCTGTGCAGAGGATGAATTAAGTGGCGTGATGTGGTTTTCCCTCTATCACTCACTCATCCTTCAAAAGCCTTGATATCTATCCTTCCCTCCAGAGCTTTGAGAGTTTTGATGCCAGATTTGTAGTGCTCTTAAGAAGAGGAAAGAGACCCCAGAGCTCTAATGGGCCGAAGCAAACCGCGCGCCACATTCTCAAAATCCACCCCAAACCTCATTTTGCATCTGAAGAAATGAAATACTAGCAGTATCATAACTGAAAGCAAGCAGGAATTGTATATAATAGAGTGTATATTGTGGAATGAATTCTATGCATGCAGACTATGTTTTTCCACTAAGCTTCCGATATTCTTCCATCGCAAACTATGGTTGATCACTAATTAAAAAAAAAAAAAAAAACAATTTCAATAAATTCAATTTAAAAAACTTCTGTGGACGTCTCAGGGGCTGTTTACGTAAAACATAAAACTTTCTATTCGTTTTGGCTGTTCATCTACATGACAACGTCAACTTGGGGGCCTGAAAACGCAACATTTTGTGAAAACGGTATTATGTGTTCAGACTATAGGAGAGTAGTGTTTCTTTACAAAGTGACATCGCCAACTACTGGCCTGGCATGAATAGTACAGCATTTTTTGTCATTTTCGTGGATCCGTGACAATGGGCATCGTCTGTAGGTGAATTATTATTTATTTTTTGTTATTTAAAGAGCGCGTTAGTAATATGCGCCATGTGAGTAGGGAATCCGCCATGGCGCGAGCACAACTGGCTTTTAAAGGGAATGGGAGATGAGACTCTGATTGGTTTATTGCACGTTACACCCAAAACACACCCATTACTCATTAAGAGAATAAGGACAACCCTTTTAGATTATACGCCGGGCGCGCAGACCATTTTCCCGTCATTAAACTAGCAAAAGTGGATTCAGACACGCCCTAAGTGCACTAGCACCCTGCGCTTTAGATCATGCGCTTAGATCGTTAAAATAGGGCCCCATGTCGTAATTACAAGACGGCAACCAGTGAGGTTCTACTTGGAGCTGTTCACGTTCCCATATTTTATGATTTTCTATGGCAACAGTATCAACGGCGAAATGTTTATTATTATTTTTATGTTATGTGCTTTGAGACAAGGTAATTTAACGCCGTCTCTCATGACGCTTTGCAGACTCTGCTCTTGCTGTGCGCGGTCATGTGTTTTGGAGGAGTTGTGTTTTTTGGGATGCTCTGAAGGGAGGGTGGGATCTTATGCTTTCAAAGCTAGCTTGCTATTGTTAGCCTCTCCGAAATGATCTACCCTAGCTTTAATACTATTACATTTATTAAGACCACGTAGTGTATTTCATATTTGGGGGTCATTGCCTAATTCAGATGCAACGGGATGGAAACATCGAGAGGATTTGGTTGGGATCCTGCTTAGAAACTAAGGAGTCTGAGGTTTGGACCTTCAGGCGGTTACATTATGGAAAAGGTATGTGCAGGTGGAGGAGCTCAGCCAAATGGAGTCACAGAGATTCCTTCCCCCTTGTAGAGAGCGATTCACTCTGCAGCAGACAGAAAAAAACAGGATGAGCTGTAAGGCCTCTGCCACACACAGATACCCAGCTGCTCCCCTTTCACAACTCGCTTGTGATTCAGCGCAGGAGTGAGACACTGTCTGGTGGTTTAGAACTGCGTCTGCTCCTCATGACATGCTCACACGTTCTGCCAGGCGGGGAGGAAAAAGAAGAAAAACAGTGATGAGACACATGATGAATGTAGGACAGGAAGGCCACAGCCAGACAGAGTCTTAGACAGCCCTAAACCACTTTTGCAAAAGCAGAGATTTGTTGCGTGTAGGTGAAAGACCACAAGCGTTTGGCATGCAAACAGGTCGTAGATGTTCGGCTTTCGTAAAAGGCTTCAATCCTGACCCAGAAGTTAAACCTTTGCGCATTACATATTCATTCTCCGCCTCGCCCCCTCAACCAAATACACGCTGTAATTAAAAACATGTGTCCGTGCAGATTGGGAAAAGGACCACAAGTTTAAGCTCATCCAGAATTCATCAAGCTTTGGATCCGGGCCAGGTGTAACAGAAAGCCTGGTCATGAATGTATCAGCGTCTACACGAGCTCAGGTTGTTTTCTTCTAAGGCTTTCCCTCTCGTGAACCCCAGACTCACGCATTTGTGGGAGAATTGGCAGCTGTTTGAGAGACTGTCTGCCTTTGTGAAAACGCTGCAAAGCACATTCCACTGGTCAGACAGTTGTTTTTTATAAGTATTTGGAAGATGAATGGTGGTGGATGGGGTTGTTTGGGTGCCTGGATTTGCCCGATCTGTAAATAGGGGAGGGTTGAGACATCAGGCACCCTGCTAACACTTCGGACGGCCTTAAGTCTGTCTGACATCACGGGCAGAGGCGCCACTGACGTCGAGGGTGGTGAAATCTGCAGAAGAGAAAATAACTCAAATTTCTTTTGTTCTAGACTTCATGTTTCTGGAAAAACAAATATTTGTGGTGCGCTGAGCAAGTGCGTCAGCAGGCTGTGGGCTATTTTTATGCACTGAGGGTGTTACGTTACGATTGTGATTGAACTACTGTATTTAAAAACAGAGATAAGTTGTATTATTCACAAATAATGTAAAATACATTTAAAACATTTACAAACGCCATAAAAATGCATTAAGTTCCCCTCACTCCAAAAGAATTTCTTTAAATTTAACAATATTCACAACAGATCAGGAATGTAAAATAAGTATAAAACAAACATATATTATACTGGCATTTATTTATTATAAAGACAAAGCCTAAACAAATGTATTTACAGCGAAATTTAAACCATTGGCATAAACTGCATTATAAAAGTTGCTTTCGAATAAATCAAAACACGTTTCAGATGATTTTAAAAAAAGAAAATATGACATGCGTATATTCCTGAAAATACAGTAAGCAGTGACTTTGGAGTTTGATGCCATTTTAATGCAATTTCCCTTTGCGGTCTCTTGCAAAACAAGTATTTGTGGCTTAGAAAGCACATTACTTGCTATTTGTGTATCCTGCACATTAAAAGGGCTATATTGCTAACTTAACGTGTGACCACTATCCAATACAAAATAACTTCACTGCACTTTGAACAGTTTTAAAGTAATTATCCTTTATTTTCTCTTGCAGAGCAAATATCTGTGGTGTGTTATAATTGTGATACAGCTCACTAGTGGATACAGGCCAAAACAATCTTTAAAAGCAATTTTAGGTACACAATTTTGATGCAATTATTCTACTACTATTCTACAACTATAGTCCTCAAGTTTCAAAAATAACATTTTATTACACTAAATAAATTGCGATGGGTTTAAGCTGCATTATGATCATAATCTCTAATTTATCATGGTGGGGTCACTCTCCTCGAACAGTATCTGAACTTCAGTTACCTCTGAGGTAATAGCAACACCACAGGATTTTATGCACTCCTATCCTCTCTAGAGTTCCAACCAAAATAGCACTCAAGCAAATGGGTATTGCTTACAACAACGTTAACCCTTACACTGGCAATGTCAGAGCTCAAAATGGATCAGACGAAACACGGTTGTCTCCTGTTCTCAAACAGCTAATTATCTTTGTGCATCTCCTTTCAATTCTCATGCGCTGGCAGTAGGCCACACACAGAGAGAGAGAGAGTCTTACAGTGACCCATTTTCTGCTAACCTCAATTTTCGGAGCAAAAACCTGCTCCAATGCAGACACTCATTTTTTTTCAAGAGGTCAATGAGTACTGATTAAGCTGGGGCAGGTTTGATGAAATGACTTTGTTGTGTAATATCACTTAACCTGGAATTAATGCGACCTGTTAAAGAGATCAACGAGCGAATACATTATGACAATGAAAAAACAATATCCTAAATGAGCAAGTGTAAAATGACCTTTTAACATACAATACATTAAGTGACAGATCTCAAATGAAAATGTCAAAATATCATGAGACAATGCAACATTCACAGTTCCACAGTTATATATAGCCTACACACATTGTTTGAATTAAATATAAATATATAGACTACTTTAGACTATAACTGTTTTATTTATTTATGTCATACTGGAGGAAGCAAAAGCAGGTGCAGTCAACTCTTTATTAGAGACAAGCTGAACAGAGGCAACAAACAACACAGGTGGGTGGGCAGCGCAGGGACCTCGATGGTCAAACACAGAGAGAAGAGCTGGTGCAGGGTGATGTGATGATGATGATGATGAATCCGACGTGAACACGAACTGGAACAGGTAACAGGAAACTCGAACAACACCACACGATCACAGACGAGGAACACCAGACATCTAGACATCGACAACGATCTGACAGTGGAGAAAAGAAACCGGTGAGTATAAATAGGCTATGGAGATGAGTTGCAGCTGGCGCCGAGCTGATTAGAGATTGAATGAATGAACAGGATTGTTAGGGCCACGCCCAACCCACGCGACACAGACACACACACAAATAACAAAGGCACGAGACAAGAAGGAAACAATGCATCTGAAAACCGTGACAGTACCCTCCCTCCTAGGAACGCCTCCTGGCGTCCCCAGACTCCCTTACCTGTCGATTGTAATCATCGATAAGGGAGTGATCCAGAATGTCTCTAGTAGGAACCCAACTTCTCTCCTCCGCACCGTAACCTTCCCAGTCCACCAAGTACTGGACTCCGCGTCCCCTCCGCCTAGAGTCCAGAATACGATTTACCGAATAAGTAGGTTCCCCATCTACGAGACGCGGCGGGGGAGGAACCGGAACTGGCGGGTTAATCGCTGATCGAAACACAGGCTTAATCTTGGATACATGGAAGGCGGGGTGAATTCTCCTGTACGCGGGAGGAAGGTTGAGGCGGACTGCCACCGGACTAATGATCTTGGTGACAGAAAACGGGCCAATAAACTTTGGGTGCGAGCTTATTCGATACGGAACGGAGAGGAATATTCTTAGTAGAAAGCCACACTTTTTGACCAACGACGTATACGGGAGGCTTCGACCGGTGGCGATCGGCTTTAGCCTTGGTGCGCGACCTCACCTGGAGTAGAGTCTCACGGGCTCTAGTCCAGGTGCGGTGACACCTCTGGACAAAGGCGTGTGCGGAGGGAACCGCGACTTCGGACTCCAGACTGGGGAAAATAGGTGGCTGGTAACCTACACTACACTCAAACGGAGAAAGACCCGTGGATGACACTGGTAATGTATTGTGGGCGTACTCCACCATAGACAGTTGTTGACTCCAGGAAGAAGGATTCTTGGATACCAAACACCGCAACATTCTCTCCAGATCCTGGTTGGCTCTCTCGGTTTGACCATTGCTCTGGGGATGAAACCCTGAGGACAGACTAACAGTCGCGCCCAGCAGTCTACAAAACTCTCTCCAAAATTTGGACACAAATTGGGGTCCCCTGTCGGAAACCACGTCAATCGGAAGGCCATGTAAACGAAAGACGTGATCCACGACAGCCACCGCTGTCTCCTTGGCTGAGGGTAATTTGGGCAAGGGAATAAAGTGAGTCGCCTTCGAGAACCGGTCCACCACGGTCAAAACTACCGTGTTGCCCTGGGAGGGTGGGAGGGCGGTAACAAAATCTAGCGCGATGTGGGACCAGGGTCTCGAAGGGACAGGCAGCGGTTGAAGTAACCCATCTGGGGGTCGATTGGAAGACTTACCAATGGCACAAACCGAGCAAGCCAAAACAAAACTGTGAATGTCCCGGGCCATGAGAGGCCACCAGAATCGTTGTTTAACCAGAAAACTAGTACGAGTCACTCCTGGATGACAGGCTACGTTGGAACAATGTCCCCACTGAATAACGTCTGACCGTAGTCCCTCCGGCACAAATAAACGGTTCGGTGGGCAACCGACCGGGGGCGTTACCCCTTCTAAGGCCTTCTTGACCTTCGACTCGACCTCCCATGTGAGTGTGGAGACAAATAGGGTCTCGGGTAAAATGCACTCGGGAGTAACCAGGCGTTCGGAGCGATCAAAAATGCGAGATAAGGAATCGGGTTTGATGTTTTTAGAACCCGGGCGGTACGATAGAGTAAAATCAAAACGACCGAAAAAAAGTGCCCACCGAGCCTGCCTGGAGTTCAATCTTTTAGCAGATCGAATGTATTCCAAATTCTTGTGATCGGTCCAGACGATAAAAGGTACCCCCGACCCTTCTAACCAGTGACGCCATTCCTCCAACGCCAACTTGACTGCCAACAACTCCCTATTACCAATGTCATAGTTACGATGAGATAAAAACGCGCAGGGATGCATCTTTTCGTCTGTGGAAGAACGTTGGGACAACACCGCACCTACCCCCACCTCTGACGCATCGACCTCCACCACGAACTGACGTGAAGAATCAGGGGCTATCAGAATGGGAGCCGAAACGAAGCGGCTCTTCAGTTTGGCAAACGCGGCCTCAGCCGCGTCTGACCACCTGAACGTAGTTCTGGGGGAGGTCAAGGCAGTCAGAGGTGCGGCTAGTTGGCTGAAATTACGAATGAAACGTCGGTAAAAGTTGGCGAATCCCAGAAACCTCTGCAGGGCCTTGTGGGAATCTGGGATTGGCCACTCCACCACAGCCTTAACCTTATCAGGGTCCATACGTACTCCCTCAGACGAAATGATGTACCCAAGAAATGGAACCGACTGTGCATGGAACTCGCATTTCTCCGCCTTGACAAAAAGCCCATTCTCTAGCAACCTCTGAAGCACTCGTCGGACGTGCTGCACATGTTCCTGGAGAGAAGAAGAAAAAATCAATATGTCATCCAGGTAAACATATATGAACTGATCGACCATATCTCGCAGCACGTCATTGACGAGAGCCTGGAAGACTGCTGGGGAGTTGGACAACCCGAAGGGCATGACCAAGTATTCAAAGTGACCCCTGGGGGTGTTAAAAGCAGTCTTCTATTCATCCCCCTCCCTGATGCGGACCAAATGATAAGCATTACGTAAATCCAATTTCGTGAAAAGTGACGCTCCCTGCAACCTCTCGAAAGCTGAAGACATCAACGGCAAAGGATAAGTATTCTTTACCGTGATGTTGTTCAGCCCCCGGTAGTCAATACAAGGTCGCAGAGATCCATCCTTCTTCCCCACGAAAAAGAATCCCGCCCCCGCCGGAGAAGAGGAAGGGCGAATGAACTTCGTTGCTAGAGAATCAGAAATATATTTCTCCATGGCCTCCCTTTCTGGAGCAGAAAGTGAATATAACTTGCCCTTAGGCGGAGATTTACCTGGTAATAAATCTATGGCACAGTCGTAGGGACGATGCGGAGGTAGAGAAGCAGCTCGAGACTTACTGAACACTTCCCTCAGGTCGTGGTACTCCGCGGGCACGTTAGACAAATCCACTGCTTCCTCCTGTAACACAGACATAGGAACAGACGAACAGGCAGACAAAAGACAGGACTCATGACACTCAGTGCTCCACTCCGTGATGGATTTACGGAGCCAGTCCACCTTTGGATTATGTCTTGTTAACCAGGGATGTCCGAGTACTATGGGTGCAAGAGGTGAATCCATAATGTAAAATGACAGAGTCTCTGAGTGGTTACCAGACGTGATGAGGGTGATGGGACCAGTGGAGAGTGAAATCATAGGAAGTTCTTGACCATTTAGAGCGTGAACAGAAATGTCTTGAGGAAGTGACTGAAGGGGGATCTGGAGGTTATGTGCAAGAGTGTAGTCCATAAAATTACCTTCCGCCCCGGAGTCCAATAGTGCATGACAGTCGTGTTGAAGTGTTGACCATCTTAGTCTTACCGGGAGGAGAGTAGATGACGATGAGGTCTTCTCGGCGGAGATCCCACCCGATAGTAGCCTCACTGTTACTATCGGGCGTGGCCTTTTACCGGACACGTGATGGAAAAATGTCCCGCTCCGCCGCAGTAAAGGCAAAGGCCACGGGACCTCCGCCTTTCCTTCTCCTCCCGGGAAAGCCGAGCTCGCCCTACCTGCATGGGCTCGGGATCGTGGGTAGGGCTGACCGCGTCCATGCCGCTGGACCGCAGACTCTCTGTAGCTCCAAATGAACGACCGGAAAGGGCGCTCAACTCTCGACAGTCTAGCATCCACTCGTAGTGCTAAGTCAATAAGTCCGTTCAACGTAGTGGGCAGGTCCAGGGCGTAGATTTCCTTCTGGACGTGGTCAGCCAGCCCATGCAGGAACATGTCCCACTGCGCCTCGTCGTTCCATCGGCACTCTGCCGCGAGGGTCCGGAATTCGATCGAATAATCCGATACCGAGCGATCACCCTGACGAAGCTCGGCGAGTACTCTTGCCGCCTCTCTTCCCGTGACCGCCTGGTCGAACACTTGCTTCATGGCGGCGGAGAGTGCCTGGAACGACGCGCAGCAAGGGTCTTGGTTCTCCCACACCGCCGTCCCCCAAAGTGCCGCTCTCCCAGTCAGTAGCGACAGCACAAAGGCGACTTTGGCTCGCTCATTGTTGAAGGTTCTAGGCTGTAAAGCAAAGTGCAAAGAACATGCATTCAGGAACGCTCGACAGAAACTGGGTTCTCCGGCATACCTCTCGGGTGCAGGCAGACGAGGTTCCGACTGGGAGAGAGGATCAGATGGTATAGGAGGAGCGGTCGGTGTGGGCGGCGCAGTGGGAACACGCAGCTGTTGGACCTGCTGGGTGAGCTCGGACACCTGCGCCACCAGAGCTTGAACCGCACGACCAGTGTTGTTGAGCCCGTCCTCCTAGGCATCCATGCGTTGAATACTGCGATTGATGAATGCCTCCATGGCGATCTGAGCTCCGCCCGCTGCTTCCATGCTCTGGTCAGATCGTTCTGTCATACTGGATTAACGAGGAAGCAAAAGCAGGTGCAGTCAACTCTTTATTAGAGACAAGCTGAACAGAGGCAACAAACAACACAGGTGGGTGGGCAGCGCAGGGACCTCGATGGCCAAACACAGAGAGAAGAGCTGGTGCAGGGTGATGTGATGATGATGATGATGAATCCGACGTGAACACGAACTGGAACAGGTAACAGGAAACTCGAACAACACCGCACGATCACAGACGAGGAACACCAGACATCTAGACATCGACAACGATCTGACAGTGGAGAAAAGAAACCGGTGAGTATAAATAGGCTATGGAGATGAGTTGCAGCTGGCGCCGAGCTGATTAGAGATTGAATGAATGAACAGGATTGTTAGGGCCACGCCCAACCCACGCGACACAGACACACACACAAATAACAAAGGCACGAGACAAGAAGGAAACAATGCATCTGAAAACCGTGACAATTTAATAATGAATTATTTAATAAACGCTGCTGCTATTATTGCTGGTGCTGCTACAGAGCAAGTACGAGACTTGCTTTCGCCAATAGACACGACGCGCTGCTGTGAGCAAGTAAGACATGCTGCTGCTGCTCCTTATAGAGAATGATGTGATGGCAAGACGATTGTGTTAAGGACCAATCATCCTGCAGCATCAGCCTAAGCTACCTAGAGTTTCATGACAGAACTTTGTGTATTTGTGTATATATATATAATTATTACCCTCAGGCTCAGCCCCTCCCTCAGTACGCAATTATCTATATTCAGCTCACTACACACACTCACGCTGTGCCCACGATGATGCATAAATCATATATCCTGGTGGCTACCACCTGCTTTGGAACTGATAAAGCAAATCTTGCCCATTTTCCAAAGATCCTTTAAAATTTCTCCAAAAACATAGTCTCCTTTAAGAGTACCAAGTGTGTCAAATTAAGTGACCACCCCCATTTTGTGCCCTTCAACTCTTGCCAAATGAAAGCAATCACACTGAGCTCATTGTGAAGCCTGCGGTCTCAGTTCATGTTCTCCATATTCTGACCTTTCAGCTCTGTGTGGCATACTGGTACAAGAAACTACAACATGATCGCCACATTCAGAAACCTTCAGGCTTCTCTAAGAGAAAGATTTTCTGAACAGAGCAAAGAGAGAGAGAGGAGAACTAAGATGCTGGCAGGGCCGAGCGTTTGTTTCCCAGCCCCCATCCTGAGTGCAGTCCGCAGGTTTCATATGGGTACCATTTGGCTGTCTGAATGTGCAGTTATTTTGCACAGCAGGTTCTCGTGAAAGACTCTACCTGCTGGTGAGATATTACGCATGCCAATAGGAACACGGTGTTCTATGCACATATTCATGGTTCAAAATTTCGTTTTTGATAAAAAAATGTTCAGTTATACACAGTATTTATATTTTAAGGCCACAGGTGCAGACTATAATTGTGCTTGTTCATTTAGCTAAAAGACAAACCACTGGGGTCAGAAGAAGGCCATACCCATGCATGACATGATTGCATCCCATAATCTCTCTAAAAAATGATGATCACATAAAAATGAATGACATTATTTTTTAAAGGGGTTATGTAATGTATTTGGCCTGAAAAACCATCTATATCACTGTAAACAAGAGCTATTGTGGTCATAAATACATAAGACATTATATGTTTTTATATTCCATGTATATATAGTGTGTTTTGCAGTAATGTACTCTATTACTGGTTTATGGTGCACCTTCAATGAGTCAAGAATATGGTTTTAGACTTATAACAGAGAGCGTTATGAGTGACGTTTCAAGCTTGGATGGATGGATGGATAGAGCAGTAAATCAGCATATTAGAATGATTTCTGAAGGATTATGTGACACTGAAGACTGGAGTAATGATCCTGATTCAGAATTCAGCTTCGCCTATAAATTACATATTATTCAAATAGAAAACAGTTATATCAAACTGTAACCTCAAACTGTTTTTGCTGTATTTTGATGAAATTAACGCATCCTTGGTAAACATAAGAAACTTTCAAAAACACAACTTACTGACCCAAAACCTTTAAACGGGAGTGTAGACATATTTTTCTAAGTCAAGAATCACTATACTTAAAATGGTTGAAAAATCAGATTCTTATAGCATCCACCTAGCAACCAAAGAGAAACACCCTGGCAACCACCAACAACACCCTTGAATCATGGCGCGATAATTGCAATAATAAATGGCCCTAGTGTTAAAATATGCCCTCATTAACCCAGTTACACAAATCACCCAGTGGCACAGATCTCCGATCAACTTCCTGTAACCAAATCGCATGGTCAATCTCTTCAAGGGAAAACTGTTCTGAAACCACAGGCATGGAACAACCGGTCTTCTCACCTTAAAAGACCGGCTGTTGCACACAGCGGCCGATCTATCTGACAGACATCCTCCTCCCACGTCAGTTCTGTTCTGGCACAGCGCACCTCTAATCGGGGTTAAATTAAGCGTCAGCTCTGCAGCGCCATATACCAGCCTCTTTGAGCATCCTCAGCTCTCCTGAGACTCAATGAAAGCTTAAAGTGAAATGCAGGCAAGTTTGTTGGCAGATTATGACCCTATACCATCTGCAACCCTTTGAGATCAAAGCACGCCACTGATGAATAATGCATGTCAATGCTTGTGCAACCAATGAGGATGCATGAGGATACAATAAGTGGTTCCAACGCAACACATGCCAGTAAAAATTCATCGTGGTGGTGGTTTCCATAGCAGTACCTTAGGCACAAAATAATGGATGGAGAAATCTGAAAGAAATGACAAATTTCATGCAAAGTTAATGCAATTCAGCCCAGTTTGACAGATAAAACCCATGCAAAATCTGCATACGAGTCTACTCGACTGGTCCATAATATCTTGTTTTATGTACAGTATAAGCTCCATAACATGTGTCGAGGTTTAGGCCAGTTGCTGGCTCTCATGCATGATTGTGCACAGATGGCAGGTTGCATGTGAGATCAGATGCGCATTCATACACACTGGCAACAAAACAAACATGCCATGACTACCACAAGTCACCTGACGTGGTTTCCTGGAAATAGTGTGCCAGTAAGCGTATGGTTCTTGTATTGATGAGAGCGCAGGTGCCAGTGTATCTCTAGGGACACTCTCTGGAAAGGTTTCTCTAATTATACATGCGTCACCATTAAAGCCTAAACATAATCCATACTAGACACAACCTGGCCTGGGTGTTATAAAATCCCAGCTGAGTTTATGTTATGTTGAAATCCTAAATAGTGATATGGAAGTCAATGGGGCCCATCAACTGTTTGGTTACCGACATTCCTCAAAATATGTTCTTTTGTGTTCAGCAGGAGAAAGGAATTCAAATAGTTTTTGAACAACTTGAGGGTGAGCAAATGATAAAAGAATTATCACTTTTGAGTGAACTATCCCTTTAATGTTAAAATTGGATTATTATTACAATATTATTTAGATAATCTAATAATAATAATTATTAATTATTATAGATTTTTTTTATTATAGATTATTACAATCCTGTAGCTCAAACACTAGATCATGAAGCTTGCAAAGCCACATGTCATGGATTCGATTCCCAGGAAATGAAAGGACTGATAAAAAGTATACTTTGAACAAAATGCAAGTCACTTTGGATACAAGCATCTGCCAAATGCAAAAATGTAAATGTATTTGAAAAAAAAAAAAGAAGTGTTGATTTAGCTCCATGACATCTGTTACTTTGTGATACTGTATTTCATATTGGTACTGTATTATATTATCCACACAGCTCTCTGGGTATTGACATTGGCATCGACTAATGCGAAACCCATAATGGTCAACCACTACTAGCCGAAAAGTTTGACTTGGAAACTGTCTCTCATAATTCTGGTAAACAGAGAGAAGGATGTATGGCTGTCTTTGTCAGTTGAGCTAACGGGTTCTGGCTTCTGCTTACATAAAATGATGAGTTGTTCTGGAGTTGGATCAGGGTGGTCCTCAACCTCCAACAGTCTAAGAAGCTGTTCCACAGAGCAGTTGAGCAATTGAGCGGTTTAGTCCAAGTTTTCTGAAGAGACTCGATCACTTTATATGATGACCAGATTAAGTTTAGGCCTTTATTCACACATAAACATTTATCAGCGAACATAAACAGAAGCTTATCCGAACCTGTTTGATACGTGAGAACAAACCTCTTTGGTTCCTGTGGAAGATCAAACGTGCTGCGAAACACGAGATTAAACCACATAGGTTCTCACACATCAAGCAAACATGCTAGAGCTTCGGTTTATCATAACAAATATGTGAGTTAATGAATGTTTGTTTGTGAATAAAAGCCTAAATTCAATCTGTTCATCATATAAAGTGATCGTGTCCAAAATTTGGACTACACCACTTAATACATACTGTATGGATTTGTTTTACAATCTCTTTATGAACTTTTTGAAGCGTCAAATTATCAGTTGTGTAGCTGTCTATGGAGAGATAGATATCCCTTAGATTTAATCAAAAAGATCTTCATTTGTGTTCTGAAAATTAACGAAGATGATTGACATGAGGGTGAGTAATTGATGACAGAATTATCATTTTTGGGTGAACTAACCCTTTAAGATTTTATATATTTTTTCAAAGTTAAAAACTGAAATGACTCTCTTGTCAAAAAGTGATTGTAAATTCCTGCATCCTAAAATCAATTGAAATATTCTACTTAGCTTTCTACCTACAAACAAGATTTTTTTTTTTTGCCTTGTGCACAACAGGAGCAAAAAACATTCTTACAAAACAAGCTAACAACTATTTATGATGCTGAATGTGGCTTTTCAACTTCACACCCTCAGCTTCCTGCTTCCCATGATTGAGCAAAATGATTGACAGGCTGATACACAGACCCTAAAGTGACACTTGCAGAATCACACAATATTTATATTGTCAATAACATAAAAATATATGAAAGATTATAATAAAATATTTAAAATAAAAAAATTATTTCATCCAATATTTATTTGTATGTTCACACACACACACACACACACACACACACACACACACACACACACACACACACACACACACACACACACACACACACACACACACACACACACACACACACACACACACACACACACACACACACACACACACACACACACACACACACACACACACACACACACACACACACACACACACACACACAGATTAAACTAGTAGATATACATATATACATAAACCAGAAATGATACCATGGAATTATCTTGTCCATATGTAAATGTCCATTCGACATTCTGGAACTGAATAATGATTTTTCAGGACTCCTATTTATCATGAAATAATTATGTTTTCTGAGTGCCATACTGTAAAATAAGCCTTTAAGGCTCTCTGGGCTCTGTAACATGCAATATGCAGTGTTTGCAAACATTGCGGGACAATTTGAAAAGATCTGTTCTATACTTCCACTTGATTTACAAGCGCGGAGGGGGTAAAATCACAGGAAGGGGATACTAAGTGACAGCGATGAAATTCTACAGCCACTTGCCCCGGTATGCATGAGGGTGCAAGGCAGAAACAGCTTGGAGCCAGGGGGGAGTACAATCATCACGGCATGCCGGAGAGCAGAGCGAGAATATAGCTGCCTTTCTCTTTGCCCCCGTTCCTCCGGGACCCTAGCGTTATGCTCACCTGCTGGATTTTCACTCTGTAACGGTGACCACTGTCATGCTCTATTCCCATTAAATTACATGTCTGCTGCCAGCCAGATGAGCTCTGCTCAAATCCCAACCCTCTTAACGGCTATGACTGTTGTCAAAATGCTGCCACAGCGTGTCAGGCCTGCTGCTCAATGAATAATGAAGTACTTCACTGCCTCCTTCCAGCGGGACACTGATGCTGGTGTCAGCAATTGTAAGACGACTTCATGTGACGCTCAGCGGTGCAGGTGATTCTTGGAAAGGGTCATGCAATCAGCAATATGCTTGTTATTTATAAAAAGCATGGACTTTTGCAAGAGCATTAGCAGAGTCATGACATTGAGCAATGTCATGTCATTGTGAAAAGGTCATGCTGTTCATAATTCTACTTTTTTTATGTTGAAATGCTGCAACACCACATGAGTGTGTGTTATTTTTCTGGTGCAAAACTAGGAGACTTCTAAAGCATCAAGCAACTTATAGTTCAAATGTTTACTAACCCTTGTGGTGTTTCAACCCTATATTCTGTGAAACATTCGAATATGTTCCGATATATAGAATATTTGACTTTCTATTTTCCATACAGTTGCGACTACATGATGATTTATACTGTCAAGATCCTAACAGGCTTATGCACCATTTAAAACTGAACTATGAATGCATTTTCAATTTTAATTCAAATCAATTTGAATTGAGGTAAGGAATTGAGGTACTAGAAAAGCAAAACAGATTTCAAGGGCCCTATCATACACCTGGAGCAATGCGGCAAGTGTTTTTTGCTAGTTTCAGCCCGACGCAGTTATTATTTTCACGTCCTACGCCACGTTGTTTAAATAACAAATGCATTTTCGCCCATGGGCGTGCTGGTCTGAAAACGAGGTGTGTTCAGGCGCATTGTTGGCGCGTTGCTATTTTGAGGCAACTGAAATAGACTGAGCCATTGACCAACTTAAACTTGAAGTCAATGTTCAATATTTTTTCGTTATTTAAAAAGCGCGTTAGTAATATGCGCCTATAGGCGGGTGCACAATGCGCGTAAACCACGTCCCGTAGATAGTCTGCTTGCACGCTTTATACTCGCACACAAGCAGATCCGTTTCCTCGCTAGAGAAGCATTCAGTTTTTCGGCTTGAAAATTCTGCCATGCGAATAGCAAATCCGCCATGGCACGAGCGCAACTGGCTTTTAAAGGGAATGGGAGATGAGACTCTGATTGGTTTATTGCACGTTACGCCCAAAACACCCATTACTCATTAAGAAAATAGAAACAACCCTTTTAGACCATGCACGGGCGTGCCAACCATTTTTTCCCGTCATTCAACTAGCAAAAGTGGATTCGGACACGCCCTAAGTGCACCGCGCGCTTTAGACTACGTGCTTAGATTGTTAAAATAGGGCCCAAAATGTTGACCTGAAAAATCCTTATTTGAAAGTTGTAAAAGTTTAAGAAGTCTTATGGATAGAGAAAGGAAGAAATGGCACCTATAGCAATGTATATGGTATGGAAAGTAGCTTACATATTTGATCATATACAATAAATAAATAAACACTTTATAAGAACACTTTTTTCAGTTTGCATTATCTGTGTTAAATATATTTTAATTTAAATAGAGTAAATTCCACTTCCTGTTATTCCAATTCAAAATAGCATCCTGTGTTTTTAGGCAATTGTAGGCAACTACCACGCTGTGTCCGAAATCGCGTACTGTCTGAGTAGGTACTACATTTGAATTTGAATTTACTTCTATGTAGTATGGGTAGAATGAATGCAATCTTGACGTAGTACATCCGCCATGTTGTTACTGTCACGTGAGCAACCAGCATCAGTTGTGTCGCTTCACTGCCATTCATAAATCTTCTCCCGTGGCCTAGTGGGATAGTAAAATGTCCGTCGTATGCACACTTCAGAATCTTGCCAGAAGTAGTAGGTCATCTGGGGGCTTTTCGCCTACTGTTTTTCAAATACTATTCGGACACTACTCTTTTGGCATACTGTTTTTCACGTACTATATAGCAGGGAAGTATGCGATTTCAGACGCAGTGCAACGTCCGCACTGAGAAGGATACTTACATGTAATATAGTGCATGAGTCATACGGATTGATTTTACACTGTTAGTAGTTTTATACTGTTTTTGTCCTTGTAGTTGCTTGGCAGTATGCATCACCATACACTTTTTTATATGGAAAAAGGCAGCTAGAGCATCTTTTCATCTCCTGTGTTGCACAGAAGATAGAAGATAGAACAGGGTTTGAAGACGAGGGTTTGCAGGACTACATTTTTGTGGTCAACTTTCCATAGATCTTATGAAATGGATGTTGAGGAGGTGAGATGGAGATGAGGAATGTTTCACACCCCTGTGAGCCAGCAATGGAGAGGAGGTTATGCATATAATGGGGGTTGGGTCTCTTGAAGATCTTCACTGGACCACTGAGGGAGGGTTTTGCATATGGATGTGAGAAATGGGCTGGTGTGTGTGAGCGAGAGATTAATGAGCACAGAAGCGTTGATAATGATAATTAATCTCACAAAGGACTTGATTCATGGGCTATTGTGCTCTAGTTAGTAACATGTTTCACTGGGGAAGTTCAACTTGTAATTGCTCAATTATTTAAAATGTGAGTCCTGATGCTGAGGGACGGTCAAATGCTCTGTTCCTAGTGAGAGTCTACACTTTAAGGGTGTGTTCACACTTAGCATGTTTGGTTCGATTAAAACGAACCCTGGTGCGATTGCTCTGTTAGTGTGGTTCATTTGAATAAGTGTGAAAGCTGCCTGGTGCGCACCAAACAAGCCGAGACCCCTGTAAAGATGGGTTTCAGTCCGCTTTCAAACAAACTCTGGTGCAGTTCGACTGAAATATGAACACAACACGGACCAAAGACATCTAAACGCACCAAAAAAGGATGTGTTGTCACCAGATGCAACCCTAAAAGGGACGGAATTCTCAAGCATACCTGTTTGTTCTGTAACCAAGAAAACCGAACAAGAAGTGTGAACACACCCTAAGACACTGTCGATGTGCAAAAAAAGGAGTAGGTGACATTATTATGCTGATTATTGAAGGCCATAAGATCATAAAGCAGCACTGCATAAATTCTCTGCAGCAAGAGCAATCCCACAATGCATTGCAGCAAGATCAGTTACAAATCAATCTAAGATGAAGGGCAAGAAAAAACATAATTATAAAAATAATTATTATTTAAAAAACAAATATAGAAAACAAATACAATATTTAATTTGAAATTATTATATTTCATTTAATACCAAAAATAAAATATCAATAAAATAAAACAGAATTTTATTAAATAAAATATTTTAAATTTACAATTTAAAAATAAATAATAATAATAATAATTATAATAATAATACTAACAACAATAATACATTGAATGCATTTTATCCAATTATTTTAGGAGCAATCCCATAATTCATTACAGCAAGATCAGTTACAATTTTACAAATTAATTATTTTATTATAAATAATATAAATATTGTTTTAAATGATTCTGTTTCACTTAATACCAAAAATATCAATAAAATTGAAATTTTTAACTCTTTCCCCACCAGCGCTTTTTTTAAAAAAGTTGCCAGCCACCGCCAGCATTTTTGATAATTTTCACAAAATTTCCATGGCCCCCAGAATAGCCTATTTTGTTGTATGAATATCTGAACATGCAATATATCAAAAGAAAGAACAGACCCTCTGCTTTTAAACAAACCTACCCCCTTATATTCTATAGCTTCATGCATTCTTTTTTATCAACACTTGAATGTGGGCAAGTTTAATAAAAATAAAAAAGCAACATTCTGAGCAAAAAGCTGAGACGATGACGTTTTTATAAAAGAGTAAAACGAGTCAGGCAAAACACAGCTCACAAGTTTTTGGAACAGGGCTTAAATGTTCTCCTAACACTTTCCAAAGTCACCAAGGGAAATAAGAGAAATGTTTGCATATTTCTTTCTGTTCTGGACAAACCAGCCATGATGATCCCATAAAATACCTCTCTGGTGAGGTGCAGCGTGTTAGTGGGAACACGGCGAAAAGAACATGGTGATAAATAAGCTCATTCTAATGGAGCAAGACGTTCTGATGAATATAGAAGGTTTTCTTGTTCTCAAACTCTGGCGTCTTGTCACAGGGAGAAAGGAACACGGAGAACCACCACAGGATTTAGGCAGAGTTAAAAAAAAATCTGTCTTTGTACTCGTAACTGAAAGAGTGAGAGTCTATTTGAGTGAAAGAAAGATAGAGAGAGAGAGAGAGAGAGAGAGAGAGAGAGAGAGAGAGAGAGAAACCAGCAGGGAAGCAACAATAAAAGAATACAACGAAGAAGCTTTAACGAGCATCCTGCTGTTAGACATTAATATTCAAGTTCTGTCATTTTCTTTTTCTTTAATTATGAGAATTTATGAAGGTCTGGAAAATCTTAAGACCTTGGCAGCCAGTAAGCTACAAATTATCAAAAAATATTTGAACTTTTCAAAATATCTTTTATATTTTATGCAGTTGCTATGGTGTTCAGAGTGTCTTTTAGCATTTATGGTTTCTAGGGTGGTTGCTTATTGCACCAAGTCTAAATGATCTTTTGGGCCATTTGATCATTCATCAGGTGAAACTTTTGCTTTTCAAAGCAATATCACATCTTTACTGAACAATTTGAGGTATTATCCATGACTGTAGCACAAATAGTTGTGCAAAAATGTTTAATACTTATGGTTAAGTATGAGCAGTAGTAATACTGATGAACAAAACACCACTAATTACAATATAAACATAATATCTGCTTAATCAGATTAACTCTCAATAATTGCACTTGGGTGGGTCAAAAACATACAGCCATCTCAGTCTCGGCCAGAGGTTATGTAAGGACATAAAAAGGTCACATTGTATTCTTTCAGAACGAAACTATTCAGGTGAGGATTAGCCACACACACCTGAATTCAACCCACCATCTGATGGTGAATATTCAAGGGTAAATAAATAAGCAAACCAATTATGGCACGAAAGCTGGTTCTGCAAAATTTATTTTTTGTTCTCATATTGCAGCACCTGTTATAACATCTAGCCTTGCTTTCATCAGTCAGATGCTGGAAGTGTGTCTCAGGTTCATGTTTTCCATGCAGGCACTGACTGAGAGGATATCATGGTTGATTGGCCCAGTGTGAGAGCAGCAGGAAGTGACATCATCATTAACTCAGGCTCATCTGGGTTCAGTGGAGGCACAGCCCTTGTTGTTATTTCTTCATATCTTGCTCAGAACTCAAGGTCAGGTTGTTGAAAATAGATTTACAACAACTGTAAATTTCTTAACTGATGCAATCGACAAAGATAATTCCCTGAATGGAGGTGTTTCTAAGAAACGTTTCTGCTTTTGAGAAACAGAAAAGGCATACACTACTGTTTAAACGTTTGGGGTGATAGAAATTCAGCAAGGATGCATTTAAGGAGTCTTATTATGCTTTTTTAAATTTATTTTCAACATTCTTCAGTGTGTAATGTTGTTGTTTGAGCATGAAAAAGGTCTGCAAAGTAACAAACCACAGAGTCACTCCAAAGAATGTCACTCCTTGGTGTCCAATTTGATAGTTCTTTGAAGTTTGACAAACAGATTCATTCTGTGGTGAAATCTTGTTTTTTCCATTTAAGATCAATAGCAAAGGTTAAACCGTTCTTGTCCTCCAGTGATTTTGAAAGGATTATTCATGCTTTTATTTCTGTACCACTAGATTATTGTAACTCGCAATATGTAGGTGTCAGCCAAGCACTATTGAATCATCTTCAATTGGTTAATAATCCGTTTGCTAAACTTTTAACAGGGACTCGTAAAAAGCAGCATGTAACACCGCTTTTAGCCTCACTTCAATGGTTGCCTGTGGAGTTCAGAATTGATTATAAATTACTGATTTTTGTATACAAAGCATTGCATAATTTGGCCCCACCACCTTGTGCATCTCCTTCATATACACAAACCCTCTAGGTCTCTCAGATCAGCAAATCAGATGATCCTAGACATTCCAAGGACTAGATTGAAATTGAGTGGTGATCGGGCATTTGCTGTGGCAGCTCCAAAGCGCTGGAATAATCTACCTTTACACCTTAGACTGGCTCCCTCTTTAGGTTATTTCAAACGAAATCTGAAATTGCATTTGCTAGAATTAGCGTTTGGTTCAGTAGGTTAATTGGTAAGAGGCTCTTTACATATGTTTGTTAGTCTTTGTTTTGTCTGAAAAAAAAAATGTATTATGTAATTTTATTGTGTGACTGTACAGCACATTGGTCAACATCACGTTGTTTTAATTGTGCTTTATAAAAAATAAAAATAAAAAAAATAATTCCCTATATCACTGTTTCTGAACTCCCAAACATACACGTCACAATATTGCTAATTAAAATAATTCCCGTCCAACTCAATAAGACCACACCCCTTTTTTTGTTGATGCCAGACATTCACAAAAAGGGGGCGTGGCCTGATTGAGTTTTGTTAATCATGTGTTGAAACTCACGGTTATGGTAAGGGGTGTGACATGTCTGAAACATGCTCAAAGCGGTTGACCAATCACAACACACTGGTCCAGCCGACCAATCAGAGCACATTGCATTTTTCAGAAGCAGGGGCTTCATAGAGACTAAACAGAGCGTTACTGACAGACTGGGAAAAGAAGAGCTGCAACAATGTCAAATATGTGAAGAATGTTGTTGTTTTTTACATTCAAGCATGAAAACCTTTTCTGGTAGACCCTAAAAACAAAATCAAGACTTTGAAAAAGGGCATAATAGGTCCTCTTTAAATTGATAAAAATTCATATAATGTAACAGTAAAGACATTTATAATGTTAATTTTAGGATAATGATGAATTATGATAAATAATGCTGAAAATTCAGCTTTGCCATCACAAGAATAAATTACATTTTAAAACATATTAACTAATAAAATGATTTAAAATTGTAATTATATTTTACAATATCACTGTTTTACTCTATTTTTGATCAAATAAATACAGCCAAATATGACAGTAATGCTGGTTCCACTAAAAGTTTGTTCTTTCAAAAACAAGAAATCCCTAAACTTGGTCTAACGGCTTTTTCATTTGATTTTTATGAGCAATTGCTGTGTTTTTAGAATACGTTTATATATTCCATTTATAAATTTCCACAATGACCTGTTTTTGTCTGTTATTTGTTGACAGTGGAGTCATGAGTGCAGAGGTGACGGGGTGTGTTTTGGGGTATGAAGTCACACAGTCTGAGTGGATCGCAGTGAATCACAGCTGCTGTCTGAACATGTTCATCATACTTCACACCTTCCACAGCTAATATGTCACTCCTGGCCTTCAGTCAAGTGACCAACGTGTCTCATAGATCAAAGGTACATCTGAAGGCGTAATGGAGTAGTTCACCCAAAAATGAAACTTCTGTCATTGTTTATTCACCCCATGCTGCTCCAAATCTGAATGGCCTTCTTCTGTCAAAAAGCCAATTGGACCACATTGCCTATCACTGCAGGGACGAAAACAGAATAGACTTTTTCAAAATATCTTCTTTTGTGTTAAGCAGAAGTCAGTCAGTCATACAGGTTTGGACTGATATGAAGGTGAGTAATGATGACAAAATTTTCATTTTTGGGTGAACTATCCCTTTAACAGCAAAGCCCAGCACACAAACAAACACAAATGTACTCCATTGCGCATCCTGCACACGTAAGGACCTTTCTATTTTATAAAGCCAGCATAATTGTAACCTCACCTTAGACTAACCTTAGGCCTCCACCTGTAAATCCTTAAAGTCAACATGATCTCAGAATTGACCCTGGTCACCTTCAAGAATTGCTCCTGGTATTATTGAGCATGATTCATCAGTGCACGTCATGGTTACATAGGGTGGAATAATTAATATTATCCAATAAAAAACAGCTTACTTTTTATGAGCCGCAATTACAGCAATAAATAAAAAAGTCTAATAAGAAAGTCCAAACCTAGATTACATATTCTGTCTCATGCAAAAAGATTAAGTAAATTGCAGACGTTAAAGGACTAGATCAAAAATAAAAATGTGGTTATAATGTTGTTCCAAAATCTGTATGGCTCACTTTCAATTAGAAATATAATTAATTGCTTCTGAGGTCTAATAGCTTTTTGAGTGACGAAAATATCCATTGGATATTTAATTGTGCATGTTCATTTCATCTATTTTTATATTTAGGTTACCTTTGCCATCATCTAATGCCCTTTTAAAGTTAACCTTTAAAAACACTTTAGCTGAATAACTGTTAAATGTAATATTTACCAAAACTCAAAATGAATGTAATTGTTTCATACTGTACATCACATGCCTAAATTCATTTCTAGCATTTAAATTTTTTTATTTTTTATTTTAATTGATTTGGACAAAATATTATAGTTTATAGTTTAGATTTTAAAATAATAAATTACATAATTTTAATATATATTATTTATCGGTTATCTGCTATAACTAAGGATACATATATATATATATATATATATATATATATATATATATATATATATATATATATATATATATATATATATATATATATATATAAAAACTTACATAAAATAAACTAAAATTAAAATAAAAACAAATTCAAAATATTAATAAAAACTATAATATTATCTCAATAATAAAATAACATTTGCCATATCATGGAAATAATTATTGGCTTATACCTGTTTTGGGCAGAATTTTAATATCACTGCTCCTTGATATGAACTTTTTATATGGAACATATATGTACTAGCCATATGGACAACATTTATGGCGCTTTTTTGAGTGGTGAACCTTGTAATTGCCATGTGATCGAACACGTAAGGACCTTTCTACCCCTCCCCCCTCCAGAGATGAAAGCAAAAGGTGAGGATTGGGCCGTGGCGTCGTTTCCACGGCAACCCCACCAAAGCCAGTTGGAGAGACAGCGGCTCGATCAGCTAATTGAAGCAATCACAGAAGAAACCCGGCTGCTGTGCCAGATCAGCTAACCGTACCCTTCCCCCATCAGCACACCCCTCCCCCAACTCCCTCCTTACAATTCAATCAGCCTCCATAATCCATCAGGAACTCCAACTAATTCACCCAGCGTGGGGTTTTCTCAGTCATTACAGAGGAGCTGATTGGAACAGGTCTTCTGCAGTGCTTGAAACTTTAACAGTGCATGTAATGGAGAATGAGAGGAGAGACATTTTCCTTTAAACCCACTGGGCAGGGCAATATTTACAGAGGATGTCAGAATGAAAGTGAAAGAAAGAGAGATAAAGGCTTTGTTTCATAACAGACTACGATACCTTCTAAAGTCCACTGCACATTTGTTATCTGTCCTTTACGACTATTGTTGTCAGATTATTGGACGATACGACCCAAGCGAGATCTTGGGTAAAAGCCACAGGAGACTGAGCAACATCAGTGGTCTTATGTCACACTGTGCGATGGTGGTTAGGATGCTCTAAATCAGTGGTTCCCAACAGGGGGGTCGCGGCCCACAAGGGGGCCTCAGCGAGCTCTTTGGGGGGTCGCGTCATATTTTGAAAAGTTTTGAGCAATGAGCAGCATTAAATAAAAGTCCTTAACTTTTTTCTGTTCAAAATTTACAAAATGTATATAATGAGCGAGTTCATCATGAATCCATTTTCCAATCCGTGTTTTTGTCTTATCCTGAACAACTATGGTACACCTATAATAAGTGTTTACATTGGGACTATTTTACACTAGATCGGATCGCTGACGCTGCGGAGTAGCCCAGTACCTGCGTGACTCGTCATAGACGTACACAGAGAGAGAAGTAGTTCCGGCTACAATGTTAATGTTTTAAAGACGCATTATTCTGTTAATAAACGCAAGTTTATTATTGCTCGCTATAGCGCCAAAAGCGTCAAAAATAAAGCCTCACATTGATAAAGCCTCACAAATAACATGCAAGTACTGAGGCCCCAGACAGCAGTCATTTAGTAATAGCCTATATTCTTTTCTTTTTTTTTTACCTACACACCAGTGTGAATTTTTTTGTTATTGCATTTCAAATAGGGCCAATTTATAGGCTACTCCTAGGCTTACGTTTTTAAATTACAAAGGGCCTACAGATGTTTTTGTTATTGTATTTTCAATATCATAGGCTATTATTTGTGCATAAACATATCTGGTTATAGTAAACATATCGTTTGCTTAAAAACAACATATTTTGTCATCCTTGCTGCAAGCTTACAACAGCGATATAATATCATTAAATGTGAAGGGGGGCCCTAAAATATTTTCTTGGGAAAAAGGGGGTCTCAGACAAAAAAAGGTTGGGAACCACTGCTCTAAATGGTTGCTAGGGCGTGGCTAGACAGTTAGCAGGATTAAACCAATAGACTGGATGTCTGCTCAAAACAAAAGAGCCAAACTCACGAGAGAGAGAGAGAGAGAGAGAGAGAGAGAGAGAGAGAGAGAGAGAGAGAGAGAGAGAGAGAGAGAGAGAGAGAGAGAGAGAGAGAGAGAGAGAGAGAGAGACAGTGTGTGTGTTGTGTTTGTGTGTGTGTTTGTGTTTTTTTTGCCCGCTTTTTCATCCGCTGTGCGAACATCATAGGTCCGATTGCTTAGAAATGTCATAGCACGCCTCTCCTCAATAAGCCGGTCGATTTGACACCTCATTCATGGGTCTATGACAAACAGTGCAGGACGAGTTACGCGTCAAAGTTTTGTCCAGGAGAATAATAATAAGCTTTGCTTTGCAAGCACCACTAATAATTTGTTACATTTATATAGCACTTTGCACTTAAAGCGCTTTACATAAGTGAATCTCCTCAACCACCACCAATGTGCATCACAATCCACCTGGATGATGCGACGGCAGCCATTGTGCGCCAGAACTCCCACCACACACCAGCTTATTGGTGGAGAGGAGACGGAGTGATGAAGCCAATCATTATATATATATATATATATATATATATATATATATATATACATGAGGATGATTAGGAGGCCATGATGATGGACAGAGGCCAATGGGCAAATTTGGCCAGGATGCCGGGGTTACACCCCTACACAGGACATCCTGAGATTCTGAATGACCACAGAGAGTCAAGACCTCGGTTTAACGTTTCATGTGAAGGACGGTGTTTTTTTTGACAGTGTAGTGTCCCCATCACTATACTGGGGAGTTAGGACAGGGTGAAAACTCCCTCCTGGTCTCAATAACACCAAATCACCAATGATGTCACATTCTCACATCCTCACTGAAGTGGTCTCGTATGAAAATCTTGCGCTAATCCCAAGTTATTTGAAATGAGAGAAGAGTGAATCTGTGAACTGCTCATTCTTCACAGAGAATTTTAATATGATCATAATGTGAAAGGAGAAGAGTTGTTACTGTTAACAAATGACACTAAAATACACACACTCACAAATACAGCGGGGGAAATAAGTTTTGAACACGTCATCATTTTTCTCAGTAAATATATTTCCAAAGGTGCTATTGACATGAAATTTTCACCAGATGTTGGTAACAACCCAAGTAAGCCATACATACAAAGAAACAAACAAAAATAAGTTCAGAAATTAAGTTATGTGTAATAATGTGAAATGACACAGGGAAAAAGTATTGAACACATGAAGAATGGGAGGTGCAAAAAGGCATGGAAAGCCAAGACAAATGCTGGCTTACTTGGGTTGTTACCAACATCTGGTGAAAATTTCATGTCAATAGCACCTTTGGAAATATATTTACTGAGAAAATTGATGACGTGTTCAATACTTATTTCCCCCGCTGTATTAGGTTAACAGTTCATTTTTAAATTAGATAAAACCCCCTTTTTTTAATCAACAATTTTAGTCCTGAATCAAGTCATATGTATACTGTATATATATCAATTTTGGATGGATTTTTTTCACTGAGCAGTTTTCAATACATTAGAATTATCCAGAGAAACTATCTTAGAAAGCAATATGCTGCAGACATTTTGGAACAGCCTTCTCAGCATGAGCATTTATTTGAAGTCTTACAATGCTGCCTACTGTACATAGGCAGTTCAATAGGTAATGGAATACAGCCACAGAGAGAGTAAGTGAATGTGAGAGTTTAAAGTACTGTGTGTTCACTTGACAAGATATAGACAGACATCTTGTGGGAGCATTATTAAAGGGTTCGAAGTGCATCTGTGTGCATGCTTATTACCACGTACGGCCTGTAGCATGTGGTTTCTTGTGTGAATGCATGCATGCTAAATGCATTCTGAGGGTAATTACTGTGAGAGCGTGCATGTCAGCAGGAGTCCGAGTGATTTTGCTGGCCTGTACATATGCGTGCCGCTTTCAGAAGGCAGCTACTTTCATGACAAAATGCTTTAGAGTAAATGCTTCTTACTACACAGATTCTTCCCAAGAAAATCACAAAACATATTATCCTTATGGCTTACAACAGAGAATGGTAAAAAAAAAAAAAAAGGCAAACATTTTTTTAATGGCAAAAGTATATAGATTAAAGGGGTCATATAATGGTACATGCACTTTTACAAGTTGATTGTACTGAAATGTGTGTTGGCAGTGCCTGTACACAACCATCATAAAATGATTAAAATCCATTCAGTGTTTTTTTTTTAAATCTTCTTTTATGTTTCCCCCCAACTCAAATCAAGCTGTTCGATTTTGTGACGTCACAAAAGATGCCATTCTGCCATTCCATTCTGCTCAGTGCTCCAGCTATCATTGTTGATAGCTGGAGCACTGAGCAGAATGGCATCTAAGCGATTGTGGTGTTCTGTTCTTGGGTGTAATAACGAACACATCAGTCATATTGATGTTCCTAAATCCGTACAGCTGAAGACGCAGTGGCTGAGTTTGTTTTCGAAGGGAATATTCCCCACGATCAACGTCAATCCTTTCATGTTTGCGCGAATCATTTCACCAGACTGCTTTACAAACAAGGTCAGTATAAAGCTGGTTTTGCTAAAAGCTGTTCCTGTTCGGTACCAACCTGCTGCACCTCCAGAAGAACTGAAGTGAGTATAATGTTTTATTAAGCTTTATATTAATCTTTATATTAATCTTTGCAAATCGCTTGCCCGCTTCACAATCAATGCAGCTATTTTTACACTCAGGTACATTACGGCATGTTTTCTATGTACAACGTTCTCAATATAATTCATAATCCCACGTTTATAATGAACAACGCGTTATGGTTATTGTGTTATTGTGTTACCGACGGTGTACGCACAGAACAGAGGGGCGGGGTGAGCAAAGCTCATTATTATTTAAAGACACATGCACTTGAACGGAGTGCTGAAAACAGAGCTGTTTTTGACCAAGTAAAATGAGTGTTTTCTTACAATACTAATGAGAATTTTTAATTAAAGTATATTACAAACTTTTAATTTAGAACCTAAAGAATCATATTAGCTTGTACAAAAATGGCATTATATGACCCCTTTAACAATATCGGCTATTCTATATTTAGCTAACTTATGAAATAGTTTTACACTACCGGTTAAAAAAGTTTGGAATAATAATTTTTTTTTTATGTTTTCTCTTATGATCAAGGCTGCATTTATTTGATAAAGAAATGTCTTTCTTGTCACTTTTGAAAAATATAATGCATCCTTGTTGAAAAAAAAACCCCTGATAATAATAAGAAATGTTTCTTGAGCATTAGTGTATTTAAAAAATATATGAGATATGAGTGTATTTTATTTGATAAAATAGATAACGAAATAATTAGACTAGAGGTTAATGCATTCTATAAAATTCATAAAAAATAATTAAAAAAATGAAATAACAAAATAGAAAATGACAAAATTACTGCACCAACCAAAATTTCCATTTCAATCCTCTGAAATTCCTAAAACATAAACACCATAGAATCTCAATATGTGATTGGCCTCCATTATTGTAAAGCACATCTCAGGCTTCCTCATCTCCCTTCTCCTTTCTGCCCTGCAGGTATTCAGCTGAATGAATTGGACAGGTTGACTTGATCACAGCTGTTGTTATCTAGAACCTGCACATGTCTGCATGTGGACAAAACCCATCAGCGTAACCACTGGAGGGCTGCCATCTGATCACAAACACAACCAGCGCTATCAGGCTTGTTCTTCCCTGTGTTTCCACACTGGACCCCAGCGGTCACGCTAAACGGATGTGACTGGAGCATCTCGGCTCTTGACACCTCTCTTAAAGTCTGAGATTATAGGACAGGGAATTAGACATCACCCTTCCGAACTGACTATCAGCTCCTGACACACCGTTCATGTTCTGCGTGGCATGTTAATCTCTCTGCATGACATCAAAGCTATTGTGCTTTATTAATCCCTGAGAAATCCTTAATAATCTTAATCTAAGTTCAAAACCTCCCCAATCCAAAAGTTCCCAATGGTCAATTTTCTGTCAGCATTAGGCATACTTACACAACAGGATCTAAAGTCAAACCAAACATTTAATTTTTGATATTTTTTGACTAGAGGGTGCAGGACACTATTTCATTTGTGTAAGTGAGGATAGCAAAATAAGGTAAACTGTGACATATTATACCCAAAAATTCTTCATACAGTGGACAACCTGTATTTATAAAAAAATGGGACCAAAAATTATTCAGACACTTTGACCTGACCATGTTTTGCTTAAGTGTTTTTTCTTTAATTGCTAATGCAACCTTTTTACACCACAGACTGAACAAAATGAAACATTGCTTGGTAATTGGTTGAGCTAAATTAGTCTTATTTAATTGTGTTCTTAAATTTAACAGCTGACAGCTATTCAACCTAATTCATTTGTGAGACAGTCTAAAAGAAAGGATGGCCAAAACCAGTGAAATATCAACTGTGTTCTTGTCATATTTTATTACCATTTTCTAAACTATAGCGAATAAACTGTGATAATGTGAGAAATGTTGAAGGTGTCTGAATACATTTTGGTTTGACTGTATGTACTTTGCCATTTCTATTTCTGATTATTGGATTTAAATGAGGAAAAATGTGTTAAACAGGTACAGTTTGTCTAGTTCTTTCCCATAATCCTTTGCCGTGAAGCAAATTATAAATGAACGATAAGGCGCTGTGTGTGCCAGAGCGGGAACACAAGTAAGGCCGAGGTTTAAGAGCAAGGTGAAACGTGATATGCAGCCACAACATTTTCCTCACAGAAACTCCCCATCTACTCAATAATTCACGCAGCGTCTGCCCAATCGGCCGTCAGTGCCAGACGCAGTGACAGACACCAGAACAGAAGAGGTTCAGGACGGTGACTGATCCACAGAAAGAGCTGTAGCCCCAGGGCGGGGTCAGACCGTCACTCAGGGCCGTCCCAGCATACCCATCTGTGACATGCTCTCCCTTCAGCTCTATATATAGACGTGCTCTGGTTCTGTCCACCTGCCAGAGAGTCTAAAAATAGCAGCCCACTCATTTTCCTTCGCTCCAGCTCCACACTGGGACGGCCTATCAACTTTCAAACCACAGTAAGACGGAGGCAGAGATGGCAGGATGGAAAGATATACTGATATCCTTGTAGTTTTACATGTCTTTCACACATGTCCTGCAGGGATGTGGTTTATGTGGATAACACCATTAACCATGATGGCCTCCCTCAGGCTGCTCAGTGTAAATCACATTTTATAAAACTGATAGTTCTGGCTCTAAAATCTGACTGGATGAGCCTTGTTCATTGTAAGCTACTCTACAAACGCCTGTTATCCAGTTTGTTGAGGAAAGGTGTGCATGGTGTTATTATTATGAGTAATCGTATCTGTAATTTTTGACAAAAAAAGAAAGAAATTCTTTCGACTTAGATTAGACACATATAGTGCCCTATTTTAACGATCTAAACTCATGGTCTAAACCGCAGGGCGCAAGTGCACTTAGGGCGTGTCCGAATCCACTTTTGCTAGTTTAATGGCGGGAAAAATGGTCGGCGCATGGTCTAAAAGGGTTGTCCCTATTCTCTTAATGAGTAATGGGTGTTTTTTGGGCGTAACATGCAATAAATCAATCAGAGTCTCATCTCCCATTCCCTTTAAAAGCCAGTTGCGCTTGTGGATTCGCTATTTACATGACGGAATTTGCAAGCGGAAAGACTGAACTGCTCCAGAGAGCAAACAGATCTGCTCGCGCGCAAGCAGACCATCTACAGGACAAGCCGGATTCCACCATCTTTATGTACACAATAATAATCTTTTACATTGTAATCCTTTTTTTTATATATTTGGCTAGTTTGTGTGCTGCTGGGCGTTCCTGTGTGTGTAATAAGCAGTGTGTGCGCGTTGTGGACCCGCCTCTAGGCACATATTACTAATGTGCCCTTTAAATAACAAAAACAATATTGCGCCATTGACTTATTGGTCAGTTGGTCAACGGTGCAGCCTATTTTAGCCCATGGGCGCACAAATAGGCGCAAATGCATTTGCTATTTAAACAACGTGGTGCAGGACGTGAAAATGATAACTGCGTCGGGCTGAAACTAGCAAAAAACACTTGCCTGGCTCCCATACTGACATTACTTTGATACACTCATCTCTGAATGATAACAGAATACTTTCTGAATTGTAACATTGAAAAGCATTTTCTCTTTGAAACAGTATGTATTGTGAAAAGCACTATACAAATAAACTTGAACTGAACTCTTGAAAAATCACTGTCATGTTATGGCAGATAGTAGAAAATTAAAATTAAACAATTATTAATGCACTACAATTAATATGTTTATGTAAATTTGTGTAAACGAAACCCCAATTGTTTTAATTGCAATAAGTTAATTTAACTTGATTTATTCTAGCGTTCAGATGGAATGCATGGGTTTTTGAATGAATATTCATAAACATGAATATTCATTAAAACAGGTCAAATGTCATTGAGAATGCATAAAAATGCATTGTAAGCAATTACAGTGAAATGGAAGATTTACTTAACAAGAATAAGAACTGTTTACTCTGTCCTCACAGCATTATGAAACTCAATTCCATGGCATGTATGAATAACAGACTTTCTTCCTTGTCCAGCTGCTCTTTGTTTGTTTCTGAGTTAGCCTATATGAAAGTGTTACATAAGCAGGTGAGAGAGGATAAAGAGTAAAATCACAGCACATTCCCCGTCCCTAAGGAGGTACATTTCCTTCTTCCTGATCTCAGTGTTCCGTCCACTGCTCGTAAGCAGAAACAGGAAGTCAACAGACGGTCAAGCGTTCCATTTCAACAGGAAAAAATGCCTATAAAAGATGTCATGACATTGGAACCACATACTGTAGCAAAACGGTCACTGACCATGAACCCTCTGAAAAACACATAAGCTAAAAATACACATGCGTTAAAAATATGCCCAGAGTTTACTGTAAACGCAAAGCAGCATTTTCCACATAAGACACATCGCCTGTCAGAATCTGGCGGATGAAAGAAATGCTGCCCTCAAAGTTTCTTTTCATTCTTGAAATAACATTTCAGATTCTGGGTTTTAGATTACTTTCCCTTAAGTTCTATAGTTAGCAAAACCTTCTGATGTCTGTCGGCAAAAGGCTAAAGCTACGGTGGCCCAGTAGTGCACAACACAATGAAATGTAAAAAGCAAACATAAGTTCACAACACAACGAAATAAAGCCACAACACAACGGAAACAAGCCACAACACAACGGAAAATCCACAACACAACGAAATAAAGCCACAACACAACGGAAACAAGCCACAACACAACGGAAAATCCACAACACAACGAAATAAAGCCACAACACAACGGAAATGCTCCCGACCACTAGAGGGCTCTCGGAGCCCAGTAAAGTTAGTTTTCCAAGCCATTGTTCATTAGAGAGTCAGCAGTCTATAAAAATATATCAACACCACGATTAGTTTTAACAGTATGTAGCTAACCATTGTTTATCGACATTTATTAATTCAAAATCACCTACGTGCATTATAGCTACATATTTATACTCTAGAATGCTTTGACGCGCTACCACAGCGCATTATCCCTGAGGGAACGTCTGCCAATTCCTCCAAGTTGTTAAAACGTATAATTTGTTTTAATTAAAATTACTTCAAAAACATACAAACATAACATTCAAAAACATACATATTCAAAATCCAAAGCTTGATTGTATTTGATAGTAGACTGACTTAATATGACTTTTATAATGACTTTTTCCAATACCCTTCATGTATTTACAGTAATTAACAATTATTTTTTTTAGGAAATTTCTGTAAAAGTTTTTTTTTTTTTTTATCATGTTCCTAGTGACCAGACTGACTTATTATAGGTGGAATTGTGCCAATTCCTTCCTATTTCACCAAATGGTTTTTATTTTTATTTATCAAATTATATTATAATAAATTATACGTTTTAACCACTTGGTGGAATTGCCAGACGTGCCCTGCGCTGTGGAAGCGCGTCCAAGCATTCTCGAGTATAAATCAAATACGCAGCTATAATTCATGTAGGTTATTTTGAAGTAATATTTTAAGTTGATATACACTGTTAAAACTAATCGTGGTATTTATATATAAAGACTGCTGACTCTATAGAACAATGGCTTGGAAAACTAACTTTACTGGGCTCCAAGAGCCCTCTAGTGGTCGGGAGCATTTCCGTTGTGTTGTGGCTTTATTTCGTTGTGTTGTAGATTTTCCCGTTGTGTTGTAGATTTTCCGTTGTGTTGTGGCTTATTTCCGTTGTGTTGTTGCTTTATTTCGTTGTGTTGTGGATTTTCCGTTGTGTTGTGGCTTATTTCCGTTGTGTTGTGGCTTTATTTCGTTGTGTTGTGGATTTTCCGTTGTGTTGTGGCTTATTTCCGTTGTGTTGTGGCTTTATTTCGTTGTGTTGTGGCTTGTTTCCGTTGTGTTGTGAACTTATGTTTGCTTTTTACATTTCGTTGTGTTGTGCACTACTGGGCCACCGTATAAAGCAAACATGTTAAAGTTTTGTCATAAAAAAAAAACAGTACAATGAATGAATGAATAAAGTTTGAACACATTTTTACAAAACTAATCTGAAGGTTTATGCTTGTATGAATGAAATTAATTAATTTATGTAGGGAAATATCAATTAGGCCTAAATTTCTTTTTTTCTTTTTTTTTCTTTTTCTAAATTAAACTGCTAAAATAAGACAAAAAATATTAGACAATTGTGATTTGTGTAGTAGGCTAATAATTAGTAATATAATATAATATAATTAAATATAATTAATAGAGTAAATGACATAATATAATAACATAATATAATTAAATAAATATACATAATACATAAAACAACATAATTAGCATTTGTTTTTTATACTTTTAATATGTTATCTAAAACATGGAAAATAATAATAATAAAAGTTATTATTGCAGGCTAATTAAATCTCATGCAATCGAGTTCACATGAACCTGTTTGGTAGTCCTTCACAGCTAATACATTCAAGACAATGCTTTTTAAGACCAGCTTGTGACCACACAGATCGTTCGAAGCATTTATCTAAACTGACGACGCTGTCATGCCTCACCGGCTTGGGGCCGTTCAACATAGGTAGAGGTTACTTTGCATGTCACTAAAACATATTTGACAGACAGGATGAGGTGCATTATGGATCGGATGGGAATCAAATGAATAAACCAGTAGCAGGAAGTGCTGGTTATAAAGAAGTGTTCAGGACACACAGCACTTTTAATACAGCATGGAAAAGAATCAATATCACTGCTTCCTGGAGGATTGAGCAATTCACTCGATAAGGGAAATCTGATGCTTCCGTTTGCTGGGTTCCCTGGGGCGCTAACATACAAATCACATGCACCATGGATGCAGTGTGGTTTAAGTGGATCATAATGGGGTATAGTATCTGAAATTAGATACAATATATAGCTATTAAGTTGGTCTAAAAAAAGTCTAAAAAAATACAACTTAAAAGCCCCTGGGTTTAATTTAAATATATTGGTATATATATATATATATATATATATATATATATATATATATATATATATATATATATTTTTTTTTTTTTTTTTTTTTTTATTAAACCCAGGGGATTTTAAGTTGTACGTTTTTTTTTTTTTTTTTTACCTGTTCTTCCCATCCTGACTATATGAGAAACACTGGACAGCTGCTAGGAGGAAGCAAATGCTTCCCATAACCAAGACTACTGCTTAAAATATAATAGCAGAATAAAAACATTCACACGATCTAGACTCATTGACTGAATATACTATATGTGTGTATATATACAGTGTGTATCAATGTCGATCCTTAAAGGAATAAAGGATTATTTCAAATCTACATGGAAAGTATCTGTGACTGGCTACCAATTACTACTGACAATAATTTGATTTAATCTCTTTGTAAATATGTATGAGAAATCACACTTAAAGGTGCTGCAAAAAGGTTATTTTTTTGGTGTAGTACCAATCCGATCTCACGGCAATTCATACATATTTTACGAGTTGCCAAATTCGTATGAATTCGTATGAATGACCTACCCCTGACCCCGCCCCTAAACCTACCCATCACATGGGTTTAGACAAATCGTATGAATTTGTATGAGTGAGGTCGTACGAATTAGCCACCTTTTAATAACTTGTACGAATTCGTACGAATTGGTCGTGAGACAGCGTTGGTAGTACACATAAAATAGTCCTATTTAACAGCGATCACTGAAATAGGTGTCTTGAGTTGACAAATCATACTTCTCTGTGTGACAGTCTTAAAACTCTCAAAATACTCTTTTTAGCCAATCAGAAGTGTCCTCTGCCTGTGAATAATTTTGCATATTTGAGTTAGAGGGTGGGGCTTTGGTAAGAGGGTGTGGTCTAATATACTGGCCTACTCTGAGACTGGTGTCATAATCAGTTCAATTCATGACCAGCATCAACACATAATCAGATAATCCTCAACCTAACAGTCGTCCTGCCTCAACAGAACAATTTCACAGATTAAACTTTTTTGGCTTTTAGAATGAATATGTTCTGTTATTAGCTATAGTGTGCTCCAAAACAATGACAGAATTTGCATTTAGAAGATATAAGCAGTGTACAGTCTCTCACTTCCGCCAATATGGATCACTCCGCACTTCAGCTTTTCAGATTTTCTGTCCAATCAAATGCTCTGTAGAATCTAAAGCGTCTTGACCCTCTACACCATAAATAGATGCTAAAGCTCAGGCTAAAACCGGTCACTCTTCGCACATTTACTATTCTAGGGCACTATATAGGGGATAGGGAATAATTTGCAGTGTAAATATGCTTTCCATTAGTGTGAATTAAATCTGGTTTCACGTTTTTGTCATGTCGGCGCATACCAGAAAACGTATCGGATCCATTTGAATTCTACACAGAATGCTATATTTTAAAGCAATACGGAGGATATTTGGATAAGAAACAGTTAGGGATTAGGAGGACACTGCGGTTTCACCGAGCTCAACGGCTCTGGCCGGGCTGTGATATAAACGAAACGCTATTGGCTATTTTAAAAAAGGGGAGCAGCTGTTCGATGCTGCATGTCCCGCTCTGACTTCCTTTTTCAGTGGAAATTATGTCAACACATTGAATAATGCTGTGCGTTTCAAGGCACTTCAGTGGGCCTTTAAGAAACCAATTGTTAAACCCTGCATCTGCTAGGCCTCAGTCATTTTCACATACCTGAGGGATGAAAATTATTGTATAAGCCACATATGTTGTTCATACACACTACATTGAAAATAAGCTGGAATGTTACTTTAAAATAGCATTTCAAGAGAACAATTCAGAAGAAAATCCCAAACTCAATAACCAGTCACCAAGAGCAACACAGACACATTGTCCGACCGTGACAACAAGCGAACACGTGCCACTGTATCTCCTCTGTCAGGGGCCAGAGAGGAAGAACAAAGAAGCGCTAAACCCTGAAGCATGGCCTCTCTTGAACAGTGTAATGTGAGGATAAGAAAACCCCATAAACCCCACAGACAAAAACATTAGAGAGGCTGGGCGCACCACCAACGGCATTCGGTCAGGCTTCAAAGCATAGATATACAGTGACATCAGCGCAGTCGGATTCGGCTGCTGAACAAGGTGCATTCTGGGGTATTTGGCCATTAATAGCTAGCAGCTGAGATGATGTCTTCTGAACACAGGACTGAGTGAAACAGCTGTTGGGGCTGAATGACAAACAGGAGCAGTCTGAGAGCAAGTAATAACACGCAACCCTCACGTTCATTCATCTACTTTAAATTAATGTTTTGGGTTCAAAATGACTCAAGATGCATCTGTGACATGCTGTTGATTACCAATTATTAAAAATTATTAGTTAATCGATTTGTGAAAACAAGCAAAAACTGTGCTTGCAGCAGTGTTATTAAATGAAAACTACATTAAAAATGTTGATTAACTGAAATAAAAATAAAAACTAACTTAACTGGGATAAACTGAAAGCATGAACCTAAACTTACATAATGTGCATAATATAAAAATACATAATAACTACAAATGTAACTAAAAACAAAAAATGTCAATTTTAGTATGGTATATTACAAAAAAAAACTTACATTATTGAACATCAAAATGCCACTAGTTAGCAATAATACAATAATTAACTTTCACAGCTCTAAAATAAAAAATATTATTAAAAAATACATTTCATAAATAAAAATCTCTGAAAAAAATAAAAAATAAACTAAAACTAACAATGTTATAGTAAAAACTAACAAAAACAAAAAAAATTCTAACATTAAATTCAAAACAACGGCGACACTCAATTGGAGTCATGCACTTACAGTGGAAGTCTAATGGGCAAGACATTGAATTGCTATAAATGTTACAATTAAAAAGTATAAATAGATTTTCTATTTGTAATATTTCAACCTGTCTCATGCATGTAAAGTTGCTAAAGCCAGTGACTATTTGAAAATAAAGTAAATATTGAAAAAAATTTACCTGCAGGAATCCGTTGGTAAAGTATAACAAGAAGTTTATCTGCCTATAGAGCAGTAAATCGCTCTAAAAAAAGGACAATAAGATAAGCTGCAAATGTCTGATTTTATTTGCTTCTACACACCATTGAAATCATTGTCTTTTGTAATCAACAGCATATGTGCACTTAACTTGAACCCACAACATTCCTTTAAAGGTTATAATTGAATATAGCATTTAATTGATATATTTATTTGCAATCTAGCCAGTTGCACTAATGTCAGAAATTTGTTAGATATGTATTGTATTTTTACGAATGGTTGGAAAACATACACATAAATAGTAAATGCTGAAAATATGGATTCTCTGTGCTATTCTAGGTTGATGGAATATTGTTAATGGACTGGAACGCAAAGACTCTCAAAAAGAGTCATAAAAATTGATTTTTAATAGGTTTTTATGATGTTTTCATGAAGCATCTGTTTCTTTGAGTGACACTATTTCAATATGTGTAACGTCACACCTGATCTGAAGCCCTCTGAAGGGGAAAGAGGAATTGAACAGGGCCACAGGGAAGAGAGGAATGACTGAGCATTATGATTGGATCAAGTCAATTAATGAATATTAGATTTTTTTTCTTCATTTTCATCAACACTATTGCTACTGATGACTGCTTTCCATTTTCTACTGTTTAAGAGGCTGATAAAGCACAGAGGAAATTGAAATGAACTGACAATTTCTATTCCGAACACCCACTATGAAACACCCAGTAAAAAACAACCAGACTCATAAAAATGCCACATCTGACATAGTAACAACTTCAGGCAACTTCAGGCATCAGATACTGCATTGGCACATGTCAAATGTGGCGCTTTTATATACAAGTACAGGGTACAAAATCAACTGCCAATGGTGAGCAAATATATATATATATATATATATATATATATATATATATATTTATATATATATTTGGAAATTTGAAATATGCCATACTTGTATTTTATATAATGGCAGATTTCAAATTTCCATCCCTAAGCATTACATAAAGGAACTATGTCATGGTTAAAGGGATAGTTCACCCAAAAATGAAAAAATGGCCCATGATTTACTCAACATCAAGTCATTCTAGGTGTATATGATGTTCTTCTTTCAGACGAATACAATCGGAGTTATATAAAAAAAAATGTCCTGGCTCTTCCAAGCTTTATAATGGCCGTTTCTGTTTTGAAGTCCATAAAAGTGCATCCATCCATGATAAAATTGCTCCACGCGGCTCCGAGGAGTTAATAAAGGCCTTCTGAAGGGAAACGATGCGTTTGTGTAAGATATCCATATTTAAAACTTTAAGTAAAATGTCTCGCTTCAAGCCAAACGAAGATACGGAGTCCACTTACGCCTAAAGCGCAACTTACGACGTTGGAAGTAGCGTAGTGCGTCATGGTATAGCATATCAGCAGTACGTCGCATTACTTGCATAAGGTGAGCTTTACATTTAAGTGGAATCCGTATGTTTGTTTGGCCGGAAGCTAGTTATTTTACTTTATAAAGTTTTAAATATTAATATTTTTCTTACACAAATGCATCGCTTTGCCTCAGAAGGCCTTTGGATCATGGATAGATGCACTTTTATGGACTTCAAAACAAAAACGGCCATTCACTGCCGTTAAAAAGCTTGGAAGAGCCAGGACTTTTCTTTTTTATATAACTCAGATTGTATTTGTCTGAAAGAAGAATGTCATATACACCTAGGACGACTTGAGGGTGAGTAAATCATGGGCTAATTTTAATTTTTGGGTGAACTATCCCTTTAAGGTTAGGTTCAGGGTTAGTACCTAGTAATTACCCAGTTAGTGTCATTACTACAGTAAGTACAAAGAATTTGTGCTACCAATGTTGCTAAATAAACACATATATATGTGAATATTGATTTACCACTGAAGGGATGATGATGCATGACATACGATAAAAAAAAGAACACTTTCATTTATTATCTCTTGCTTTTATGTGTAGGACAGCAAATCCCAGTATTTATGTTGTCACAACATTAGCTGGTGATCAAATAAGCAAAAATGTCACATTTCTATCATCACTATACACACCATACACCAGCTCACACCTGCAGCGCTAGGCCTGTTCATCGTAATGGACCAGGACACGAGTATCGCCTATATGTTAAGGTCATCTCTGAACACGGTCACACTTCCTGTCCTCCCCCACAGCCTCCAGCAGGCTTTGAGTATCCCTTATCGTCACAGAACGGGCATCCACAGCATCCATCCGCTACAACCGCAGTCACGGGGGAGCCGAGCAAGTGGCCACTCAGCTTCCTCTGTGCTATTAATACTAAGCGACCTCCTGCTCGTTCACACACACACACACACACACACACATACGTCCTACGAGGATTGCTAAAGCCCATCGATATCTCTCCAGAACATGCTGAAAACACTACCTGCCATGTGAGAGCGCCGAGGCCACGGGTCAGGGCACGAGGTCTGATCCAAACGTCCTGTTCAGTGTACACAGTCAAAATCAGGAAATAAACACACTGAGATTTTACATACTGTATAGTCAAGTAGGTCAGTGTTTCTTATCGTGCGAGTCACAAACCAGATTGGGAATTAAGGTTATGTAACCCACTGATGAGGCTTTTTATCATGCTTCCTTCTTATTTTATCCTGGTAACCTTACACAAAAAAAAAAAAAAATAGTCACTCAGAAATGGCTAGTAAATATCACAAACGATTACAAAGAAATGGCAAGTAACATGGAATTAAACGTGAAATTTTCAAGTAGAAATAGTATTTTCTCGTAAAATCTTTTTCATTAACAACCTCGAAAAATCATTTTAACGATGTAGTTTTTGCCAAAAAGACCATAGTCAAGTCACCTTTATTCAACGCTGTATACAATACAGATTGTTTCAAAACAGCTTTACAGTGATAAACAGGAAAATAATGAATGATGCAATGATGTTCAGCTGAAGTCAATTCAGTGTTGATTCAGTTCAGTTCAATAACTGTGTAAAGTTCATCAATTATAAATTAATTAAAATTAGCTTGCAGGAAACAGTGATGTTATCACTCAGCTCAGTTAATCCTTACTCAATGCAGCGCCATGACAGGTATAAAAGCGAGGTTGTGAGGGACTTGTCGTGTTTCAATGGCATCCGCTGTAAAAAGCTGTATGAAGCTCCGATATCACATCATTTAAAAATTTATTGGAAAGACATTTTTGCAGTGTTACGTCAGCACAACAATCCAAAAACACATTAAGTACAACCCACTGAAGAGGTGTATGTCTATCCCTCACAGCCTCGCTTTCATTCCCGATAAAAATCAAAGATGGCGCTGCAGTGAATAAGGTCTATTGTGTCAATGCAGTCAAGTCAATGAAATTGCTTAATATTACCAAAATATTCCAAAATAAGACCATACAGTTACGGAACACAAGTTGCATTTTTTTCATCATCTGAAAAACATGTTATAAAACACATGCAAAGCACACACATTTGAATTTGAGCTGAATGATACTGGCACGTAAGCCCAATTTGCATAGCGCATTTTCCACATGCTGGCAGTTTCAGTTTCGCTTTAAATAAATTTGATTATGCTTGGTGTTTATAATAAATAAATGCCACTATAAGTTCTACCAGAAAGACTCGGAAGATAAAGTGATGTAACAAAGCATATATTTATTGGCAGCCCGGCAAGCATTGTAAAGTTCTTTGGCGTAGGCCCCGTCCATAGCTCGTAATCCGAGGGTAGCGGATCAGCATCTCCTGCCTGAAGACGAAGGCAGGGGCGCATCCGACCCCCTTAGAAGGTATGGAAAGGACCATCGTGGTGGTGGTGGGGAGGATGGAGGTTGTTGTCGCGTCGGCATCTGCGAACTCAAACATGAGTAAGTACCTATCTTTTATACAGAAGGTATAAAGACGTGATTGGATAGAGATGAAGGTAATAAGTGACGTAATGATTGAGTCTTCCTGGCAGAACTTAGCTAAAGCTTCCATTTATGTTTGTTTTATACTTTTATTTTTAATTCCTGCTCTGTTCTGAATGCTGTGCAGAGTGAGGGGAACTCATTTTTTTTAGTATTTATAATGGTTGTAAACGTTTTGTTTTATTTACTGCTATTTTACATGGTTTCTGAATGTAATAATAAAAAGTGACTTATTTATTCCACCAGTGACATATTTATGTTTTTTTTTTCTCTCAACACTGCAATTTTTGTGCGACTTGTAGTCAGGTGTAACAAATTTTATAACAGAGTTTACCTGTTCAGAATAATTTTTGGGTGAACTATCTCTTTAATACAATACTTTACAATATTTCTCAACCCTGTTCCTGGACGCACACCAACACTACTTTGGAGGATGCATTCCTAGGAAGGCATCAAGGCACGTCCAAATCCAATGTTAGCTTCACTTCCTGTCTCCTAAGATACCTTCATCTGATTGATTCTTGAAGGCAGCATAGATGTATCCTTAACTGCCTTTGATATCCCACAATCCTGTGCATCCCATTCTCTGACAGTTGAGCTAAATATAAGGTTGGCATTTGAAAGTTGTGTTTGGTGGTCAGAGCCAATGAGGTTCTTTCTCTTGTTACGCAGCACGTTTGGTTTCCGCAAGAACCAATGAGGTTCATTCTTGTTTTACGCAGTACGTTTGAGCTTCCGCAAGGACCAATGAGGTTCATTCTTGTTTTACGCAGCACGTTCGGTTTCCGCAAGAACCAATGAGGTTCATTCTTGTTTTACGCAGTACGTTTGAGCTTCCGCAAGGACCAATGAGGTTCATTCTTGTTTTACGCAGTACGTTTGAGCTTCCTCAAGGACCAATGAGGTTCATTCTTGTTTTACGCAGCACGTTCGGTTTCCGCAAGAACCAATGAGGTTCATTCTTGTTTTACGCAGCACGTTTGAGTTTCCGCAAGAACCAATGAGGTTCATTCTTGTTTTACGCAGCACATTTGAGTTTCCGCAAGAACCAATGAGGTTCATTTTTGTTTTACGCAGCACGTTTGAGTTTCCGCAAGAACCAATGAGGTTCATTCTTGTTTTACGCAGCACATTTGAGTTTCCGCAAGAACCAATGAGGTTCATTCTTGTTTTACGCAGCACATTTGAGTTTCCGCAAGAACCAATGAGGTTCATTCTTGTTTTACGCAGCACGTTTGAGTTTCCGCAAGGACCAATGAGGTTCATTGTCGTGTTACGTGGCACGTTTGAGTTTCTGCAAGAACCAATGAGGTTCATTCTTGTATTACACTGCACGCTTGAGCTTCAGCAAGAGGTTTGTTCTCGTGCGTCAAGCAAGTTCGGTTGAGCTTCTGTTCATGTTCACTGATTAATGCTTGCTTTTATGTGACTAAAAGACTAAATAAAATTTAAAATTGGACTAAACCACTCAATTCATATGGATTAGTTTTACAATCTCTTTATGAACTTTTTGAAGTGTCAAAGTGTCAGTTGCGTAGCTGTCAATGGAGTGACAGAACGCCCTCAGATTTCATCAAAAAGATCTTCATTTGTGTTCCAAAGATGAACGATAGTCTTACAGTTTTGGAATGACATGAAGGTCAGTAATTAATGACAGAAATTTCATTTTGGGGTAAACTAACCCTTACCTTTAACACAATAAGAAATAACAAGAACCTCAGTGAGACTATTGCAAGTGCAACTCAATTAGAACTAATGAAGAGTCCCTGGCAGTAAACCCTGAAGATAATTTGCTTTTGAAGAGGAGACAGAACAAGACAAAACCCTTACGTGGAGGAACATTAAGGAATGAAAGTCGTGTTTAAGCTTTGCGTGTGGAAAAAACTATGTGAATATGTGAACATAAGCACAGGAACATGATGTGAAGAACCACTCCCTGCTGTTCTCCACATTACAAGGCTTTGCAGTGCATGTTAATGCATGTGTGAAAAAGCGTGTCCATGCGCTCCACATCAAAATCTCAGCTCAGCATGAATGAACACAGAGAAAAATTTAGTATACGGGAAACAACAATTTAGCCTTGGGTCTTTTGTATGGGTGATGCTGTGACCGTGGAGAGGAGCACGACGTAAAAGATGCTGGCGTCATAGGCGCGTGATGCTGCTCTAGAGCCGGGGGAGGACAGAAGCGGTACAGAACAGCCTTCTGGTCATTTCTGTGCCAGTGCAGAGGGGGTGGGCAGCACTGCAGAGGAGCAAAAGGACTGATTATAAAACCTGTCTATGTCACAGAAAAATGAAACAAAAAAACAAAAAAAAACAGTTCCTCTCGAACAGCGCTGAGCCCGTGACGCAGATACAGAGCGTTCTAGAGTCCTGTGTGACGCATACTCAAGCCTAAATACAGGTTAACGCGCTGCAGTCTGATTCATGACCGCGTGAGTGTGTGTATGTGAGCGGAGGAGAGTGAGAGTACATCCAGACAGCCAATCAGAGAGGAAGAGTCTACTATCATCACCACCACCCATAACAACAACATAGCCGTTTGGCCATATTTGGCCATGTTCTGGTTCTGAGTCTATAGCAATACAAAAATGCAATGTGTAATATTTATATATACAGTTATGAGGCCCCAAGCAGTTATGACTAAAATTATTGAGTAATGAGTGAATATATTTATATCATGGAAGCAAATCAGATGTATTAAAATGATTTAGTAAATATTTAGAAAGTAATTTCACCATGTAGGGAAATTTGAACAATCTGTTCTTACTGTGAACATGGAGATTAAAAATACTTTTCTTTATGTTTTCAAAATATTTGTTAGAACTTGCAGTAATAATTATAATATTATAATAATAATATAAAAAATAAGGTAAAATAAATAAATAAATGAATGAATAATTGAATGAATGAATAAATAAATAAATACCAGACATTTTTAGGCACTTAATCAATCAATCTCAAGAAGCATGCCTTTTATTTATCTATAGTATTAATTATCTAGTTTGGTACATTTGTTAATTTATTAGACCTCGTAATGCTTAAGCTTGAAAAACAAAATTAGTAAAAGATAATTAAATAAATAAAATGAAATTTACTAGATGAAGGAGACAAATCGGTATAGAGGCACTTGATAAAAAAATACAATACTAAAAAAAACTGGCTTTAATAAACTGTTAAATGATGTTTCTTTTAACAGACGGCAAATTTATTGGGCATGTTTGTCACCCTATTGGATGTTTTATGACAATGGCACATTATATAATACAAGTTATACATACTTCCATACAAAAATCTGAGCTGTGTTTGAAGCTGCTATAACAAACAAATACACATCTGTGATCGCATTGCATCTGAACTATAGTATAATCACATCGCTGCATGGACTCTTGTGACTTAATGCTTTAATATTTACCTAAGTAAATCAATCCAACACAGGGTCGATTGTGTGTGTGCAGCTATAAGAGCTTAAAGAATCATGACACCGCTGGTCAATGACAATTATGCGCATTTGGTGAACTGCTGGCCTAGCTGTCGTCACTGATGCGATCACATGTGATAGATGCCAAACCCCGTGACCCCATCTTTCTGTCAGAGAAACCCACATCACCAGTCACATGCACACACGCTATAACACATGCTGACACTGAACCCCTCTGGGTCTCTAATTATCCCTCTGACCCTTGACCCCTCTGACCTTTAGATACATCCCATCTTCTTCACACTGCAGTGAAGTCATTTTCTTAATTTGATTCTGTAAGAGAGAAAATCAACCTGGCTATTTACTTTCTAATAAACAATGTTGGTCTTATGCATGTTTCTGTGCATGCAATTTTGTTTTCATAATCTTAATGTAATAACTTTCCAGATAAATGTTCTGTTTTCACACTGTAGAAGTTTCTATGCGTAGTGAAAGCTGTTTTTATGTTAACTTTGAGTATATTTTTACTACCATGAACCTTCAATGCACACACTAAACTGAACAGTTCTGAAATGTTTACATTTAGATTTGTATGCATTTACCAGATCCTGTTATCCAATTCTTGCAAGGCATTTTAAGGTAAACAATTTATCATTTCACACATTCACTGGAAATCAAACTCATGGCCATGACATTTTTTTTAATGTGTTCTTTCATTTAATCTCTACAAATTAGATGATGCAAATCTTGGCAAGAATATGGAGAGTTTACATTATGGAGCCATAATTAGGCTACAGGGAATTATGAGTTGTTTTCATATACATGCCTTACTGTACATACAGTACAAGGCTATGGTAATGCTTAACCCTGCAGGGCAGGGTATAATGCTTAACCTTGTGAAACAAAATTAACAAAAAAATAGTTTAAAACTATAGGGATTAGAAAATTATGATATGTTTCCATATACATGCCTCAGATAGTGCCTGTTTGGAATATTAGGGACTTTCTTCCCTGATTAACCCCGATTAACTGGTAGCATTGTTTGTATAAAAGAGTCTACTAAATAAATACATGCAAATGTTTTATGCGATATCTTAGGGGTCGTTTACACGACACCATTTTCAACTAAAAACGGCCATTCATTTACACGACAACGGCATTTTGGGGGCCTGAAAAAGCTAACTTTTTAAAGTGGGATTCAAACTGCAACGATACCAACACCCTTATCATCTCTGTGTAAACTACAAAAACGCAAATTTGTGAAAATGGTGACGTCATGCGCACTTCTCTTACGTGTTCAGGGAATAGACTGTAAAAAAACGCACCTTCACTCTCTTCCATTTTAGACAAGTGAAGCCGCCAATATCGCAATATGGCGCTGACATCCTGCGCTGATTACGCAGTAGTGAGCGTAAAGTAGAGCCGACGTATCAAGGCCCCGTCCACACTCCCGCAGAATCAGTTAGTACAGATTACTGCAGAACCACTCATTATGTCGGTGTGAAATAAACAGTTATGGAAATGTAGAAATTAAAGTTAAAGCTCCAATCTCCTCCCGAAGATCCTGAAAAAAGTGCCACAGTGACTACATTGCTCAGAGAAGCTGTCAACCTCAGCTATCAATCATGATATCACAAACCTGATTTTATAGCATTAAATAACTAACTAAAACCAAACTTTCAAAAAACTAACATTTGAACTTACATCGGTGTGATAACTAGCTAAAATGACAGAAATCATTTTGGGACAAAAATTATTTGAAGTGTAATTTGATTGTTTAGTTTGTCTCACGTCCCATTAGATTACATGGAGAGGGATGAGGTTTCTGACGGGGTTTCTGATCTGGGGGGCGATCGAAATGTTTTGAATTTTTCAGGACTTGTGCGGCACACTTTGTTCAGGGTATAGACGCATACTAGTGTTTCTTTACAAAGTGACATCACCATCCACTGGCCTGAGCATAATACAGCGTTTTTAGTTAACGTTGTCATCTGTTCGCAAAAAAAAAAAACGCAAAGGAAAAACTTTTCCGTTTTTAGTACATCGTTGCCATGTAAACTTACCCTTAATATCCTGAGACTGAAATCTATGTAACCTAATGCATGGTATAATGTACAGACAGCTGTTTAAAATAAACCCTGAGAGGGTGATCAAGAACCTGACAGTGCAGAGAGGTCTTATACGTCTGTAATGTATATGAACGCTTACATAAATGTACGTATTTCAATCTCTCTCTCTTTACACGCCAATACACCCACCACCACACCCCTATCCGTACATACACACACACGCACACATCTACTTGCTGCTGCAGCCATCCAAGGTCTACACTTCAGAAGCAGGCTGCTATTGGATGCAGAGTGGGTGTGGCCTGCTGCAGTGGCAGAGAGATGTGGGGGGGGGGGGGTCGGGTGGGCTTCCCCATATGAGCAGAAGACATGAGGTGGGTCTCCCCTCCTCCCACACACAACCAGAAACCAGAAACCTCCGTAGTGCTTCACTCACTTCACATCACATATTAGACAAGAAGACGCAAGCCACGCTAACGATAAATCGAGTGTTTCGGAAAAAGTGCCATTTTCTGTCAAATTATCCCAATTTCCTAGGGAGGGAGGAAGGAAGGAGCGAGTGGGAGGGAAGGAAAAAACAAATAAATAAAGGAGCACCAAATGTCGGGAACAAGGTTTTTTTTCCCCAGGCAAAAAATAAATAAATAAAAACAATACTATACAAATTACAAATAAATAGATAAAATAAAAGTACCAGGTGTAGGGGACAATATGTTTATGACAAATATGACAAAATAAAAAAATAAAAAATAAAAAATTGATATCAAAAATAAATGAATAAAATAAAATAAGATTACTACAGCAGATGTAGTGGACAAGCAAAAAAAAAAAAAAAAACAGTGCCACTTGTGCCATTTTCTGTCAAATTAGATCAATTCCCTTGTGACATGAAGTTCCCACTGCGTTAAAAATAGCAAAATGATTCGGTAGACCTCACCAGTTATGTATAGTTATGTTTGCGTGTAACGTGACCTGCGTACAAACAGCTGTTAGCCGTAAGCGCTAGCTAGTGTTACAGCCCACTGCGCTCTTACTCAGCGTGGTCCAATTTAGAGGGAGACCTTACACCTTAGTGTAATGACAGCTGCCAGGGAACACTCTTGGGGGAGCGGTGTGTTTGGTGGGGGTTCGAAGAGCACATCTATTTCACACTTGACCATTCTAGTTGTACGTAAGCAGACCAGCCCTGGTGGAAAAGCACCGGCAGCGACAGCTGTCAAACGCAGGGAATTCCTGCAGACTTAAATGTTGAACGACATTTAAGGCTGTTAATCTCGATGTATCGAACCCTCATTATTCAAATGTGACAGGAGGTGTTGCCATGGCGAGTCTGGTTGGCGTGGGGGTGTCAATCACACTATCCTGTCCTGCGATAACAGCACTGGCAGTGACATTTGGTGGAGGAGGGGACGAGGATAACGTGCATGTCGGAATGAAAGAAGGGGGGCAATTAGGTAGAGAAAAAAGATTGTTCAATTATACACGATCCATGCGGGTCTAAAGCAAACGCTATTACAGAGAGCTAACATTATCTCTCTGATGCTAAAGTGGATCATAGATTTTACTCCAAACAGATGTGACTGTTGTTCAGTGTGTTAAAGAGGCAAGAATAAGGCATGATAATTGTCTTACAAATGGATAGCAGTTCAAATGAAGTGAGCAAATGTTTGGAATTGCTTATATTGCTGAGACAGCTAGTGTCCACTTAATCTGATACTCCCACACACACAAATGTAGAGGAAATATCAGCATGTATATCTCTATCTTCCCTGTTAAACAAACATTTAATATAGCTCAAACAACGTGAAAGGTGCTTTTAACTTTTTTGAAACATTTTGCACACGTCAACATTTCCCTCCAAAACCCCGCCCTCTAAAGACATGTTAGCAAACCCAATAACAGTAATGTTTCTTTTGAAGACTGTTTTGTTTTCACTTTACGTCACAAACACACACGTGCATGCACAAACACACACACACACACACACACACACTTTAACAAAAATATTATAATCTACATTTCCACTCACATCACTTTGGCTGCACAGACTATTGTATAATATCAAAGACATTGTTTTAGCAATCTTACATAAAGTCTGGCCCAACATTTCTTGGTAAATATATTTCTTAAATTAGAACTGTATCAAATCACAAATGTAAAAATGGGTAGAATCGAAATTCATGTTGACATCAACCTCTAAATCTTAATGTTTTCATAGTACAATGCACTCTGTTCTGAATATCTCAAAAGATAAATGTAATTCCTCAAGACATGACTCACTTTAAATGCTGCTTTGTCGCAGTAACACCCATGACTAATGTTTATCAGAAACATGCAGTTCTGACTAGCATAATGGATTCCCAATAACAATAACACCACTAGCGCTGCTGAGTTCCTCGATATCAAAGTGTAAACCAGGAAAGTGTTGTCCACATCCCTTCCAATTCCATTCATGGCAAGTCTTCCAGACGATGTCATTATTTCACTCTGAAAACAGACTAAGAATAACACAGCTAACAAGAGACCTGAAAGGGTCCTTATATGGCCAAAGAGAACAGGGCTTTACGCCAGACCCAACATTAGACCTCTCAGCGCAGGGGGCCCTGTGAGCCACAATGACTCAAATCAGGGACCGCGAGCCTGTGCCGCTGGAATGCAAGGATCGGGAACTCTGTGTGAGGGACACATAAAGCCTTCTGTCTTAGATAAGATCATGTGTGAATGTGACTCCAGCCCGTCCTGTGATTCCAATGTGAGGTCGGATGATTACAGAAGAGCTGTCATAGAAAAGCTGGAGTCACATGCTGATTATTTTCGTAAACACTGATTTAGAGAGCACCGCTCTGCTCTGTCCACGTCAAGGCTGGATATGGTTACTTAGCAAGTGTCGACAGCTTCTAAAATGTTTGTATGAAGCCTGAGAGGTTCAACCTTTACAGACCCACTAAAACCCTAATCCAACTCAGCAGCCTCAAATATAGATATATTAAGGTGGAAAAATATCAAACTTTCATTAAAAACATGATCTTTTGATTAAAAAAAAAAACCACATTTGCTGGAGAGTAGTATGCACTGAAAATTACTTTGTCTTGTTTTCCAGTAAAAATACCTAAAATGAGACAAATGTTTCTTGTATTGAGCAATACTCAAATGTAAATATCAGTTAAAAAGGATGAAATATAAAATACACAACTAAATAATAGGGGTGCGCCGATCCGATATTCGGTATCGGTATTAGTCCGATACTGGCCAAAATCACTGGATCGGATATTGCATGATTCGCGGGAGTATAACCCGATCCGATACGATCACGTCCCTTAGTCCTAAATTGTCATACAAATGCTTAACAACACCTGAGAGACATGCCGTAAAGAGAGATGAGCAACACGCGTCACGCAGGGTTGCCAGATTTTCACATACAAATCCCGTCCAATTGCTTCTTAAAAATAGCCAATCGCGTTTCGGGGTGGGAGAGACCGCGGACTTGGCAACACTGGCATCACGTGAACGGTAGCTAGAGGTGAGTGAGGTAAGCCCTCTCAGCAATTAAGTTATCATGTCAGCTGTGTGGAGTTATTTCAAATAAGACGCGATACGTTCATAATTAATAAACTACAGAACAGCGCGAGCAGGAAGCGGCGCGCCTCACGCGGGCACGGCTTATGCTCCGAGAACGGATTACTGCACTAGTGATATAAAACGCATCTTCCCCATGAACAACACAAAGTACACTCGCACGTAACACACATACACAGGTCTGTTAACTTAAGCAATACTTTTAATAAGATAGTCTAATATTTTTCTGACTAACAAATTACTGACACAGTAAGGGTAGATTTAAATAAATAAAAACGAAATTTAAATAAAGAAAAAAACGAAATTTAAATAAAGAAAAACGAAATTTAAATAAAGAAACGAAATTTAATTAAAGAAAAAAACGAAATTTAATTAAAGAAAAAAACGAAATTTAAATAAAGAAAAACGAAATTTAAATAAAGAAACTAAATTTAAATAAAGAAAAAATGAAATTTAATTAAAGAAAAACGAAATTTAAATAAAGAAACGAAATTTAATTAAAGAAAAAAACGAAATTTAATTAAAGAAAAAAACGAAATTTAAATAAAGAAAAACGAAATTTAAATAAAGAAACGAAATTTAATTAAAGAAAAAAACGAAATTTAATTAAAGAAAAAAACGAAATTTAAATAAAGAAAAACGAAATTTAAATAAAGAAAAACGAAATTTAAATAAAGAAACTAAATTTAAATAAAGAAAAAACTAAATTTAAATAAAGAAAAAACGAAATTTAATTAAAGAAAAAAAAACGAATTTAAATAAAGAAAAACGAAATTAAGTTAAATTAAAAACGAGATTAATTTAGATTGATAATAAGGGGTAAAAAGCTTAATACATTTTGTTTCTATTATTCTATTTTCCACAATGTCAAAGCAACGCAGCTTAACCCAAAATACAAGCTCGCAGGCATGCACTTCTGTCCTTACAAACTCCGCTGTTCTGCGCTCTAGCTAGAGAATACTCCCGTTGCAGGAACACTTTAGTAGGCCAACTGGCCAAGAAGCATCAAATAACGAGGTTGGGTTCCTTCAACTGTCCATATTAAAAATGGCTAGGCTTTATAAGATAGTTGTAAAAAAGAGTTCTCGGAGTATATAAGCCCCGCCCGCGTGAGGCGCGCCGCTTCCCACTCGCGCTGTTCTGTAGTTTATTAAAAGTTTATTCATTCTGAACGTGTCTCGTCTAGTGTGTCTATATTTCGTCAGATTTTATAGTGTTGAACATATTCAAGCGCGAATGAGAACCATTTCGAGGGGGATGCCATGTGCAAAAAAAAAAAAAAACCACTAATATTCGAATGTCAAATTCTCAAATCGAATACCAACCCACCGAACGAATATTCGAATAGTCGGGTACAGCCCTATTATTATGACTACATAAGAGTTTTGTGTTACATCCAGTTTTTGGCACTGGAATTATAATTTTTGTTTTATTTGCACAGTTGCACTTTAAATTTCATTAATTGAATGGCGCTGAATAATTAAAAATGCTGCTACAAGTTCTGTTTAAAAATTGTTTTAATAAAAATTTAGCAGCAGTATTGCACAACCGAGTCATGTTGTGGGCTACTTATTTCTTCCTTTAGGAAAGTGGAACATTTATTGCACTGTTTGAGCATGATGCTTTTTAGATGGCTAGGTTAAGCACACAGTGCATCCTCCTGACAAATGTGTTATTAGCTTAATTAAGAAAAAAATATATGGTATTGTATCGGTATCGGTATCGACAGATACTCAATTGTGTGGTATCGGTATCGGACATGAAAAAGTGGTATCGAGCCACCCCTACTAAATAATGAAGCATAATTTGTATAGTGATAATATTTGTTTGAAGTATTGCATCGCATTCATACTGAAAGCACTATTTTGTTTTGATCTCTTCTGAAATGGTTTTGGTGTTGAAGAGATGGAAGAACAGAGGAAGAGATATGTATTATTCATATACAGTGGTATTTACACTAAACTGCATGGTAGATCAAAGAATACCACAGAATCACCCGTCTGGTAGTGTGCAAAAAAACATCATGTTTTCCATTTTTTCATGGTCACAATTTGACCATCAAATATGGAAATACTATCAAATATGAGAAACACCTTTAGACGAGACATATAAGATATTAAAAAAATGTCATCGATATATGAAATCTATATATGAATGATATCTTAAATAAGCAAATTTAGTCTAAATGCACTGGAATTTTTGTTTTGTTTTTAAAAAAAATCTGCCAGTGCAGTAAGAAAAAATACATCTGTATTTAATGAACATTCTCTGAAAACTTAATATCTTAATATCTTACGGATTATTGCTTCTCAATACATTTATCTTGTTTCAAGGATTTTTAGGTACTATAACTGGAAAAACAAGTAAAAAAAGGTCATGAAAATCTCATAAATGTCATGAAAATTCAAATTGTTTGAACTATCTTTCCTGCTGACCTTTTTAAAAAAAATTTAATTGACCTTGCATTGAATATTTCAAATCTTCTGAAGAGATATCTTTCTGTGAGGAAGGCTAACATTTGCTAAAAATCTTCATCTCAAATCAAAATCCTCAATCAAGTTTAATTCAGTTATGGTACTTTAAAATGTGTAAAATGCGCAATCATCACTGGTTCTTATCTGTCTAATCATTGCTAGCATGTGTCTTTAGGAAGACTTTGCAAGATGTTGCTCCATATGGGTTTGGAACATCCCAGTAAGTAAATGATGACAAAATTCCTAATTGTTGGATGAATTAACCATTCAATGGATAAGTACCATCAATACTCAACAAAAAAAGACAGAGCCCAGAGCTCAAGTAGCAGGAGCTGTGCTCAATCCCTAACATTTCACTTTATTTCAATTGCTATATGTTTTCATCCAAAGTTGCAAATTTAACTTAATGCAAAATAGGGATATCGCATAAAACAATTGTGAATAAAGCGCCGCTTCCATCCAGTGAGCAGAAGGGAATAAAATCATCCCTTCCTGATAAACTGGCCCAAAACATCACCAAGAAAATGGACATTTCTGCAGTAGAAGCCAATGTATATAATCATTTTCGTATTTAATAAATGACTTGCACCTCAGAGCACGCAGACAAAGCGCAATAAACGTGATCATGTTATCTTGCTTTTGGATGCCTTCTGTTCAGGAATGCAGTCGAGGTATTTATACCAAACCACTTTGACGACAGGCATTGACAGGCACAGACGTTCAGGCATTTCAGAACAACCAAAACAGCATTTCAGATGCATTGCAACAAGATTGGTCCAGTGGTTAGTCCAGTTATGCCGATGCTTGACGCACATCAAGGAATTTATTCAGTAAATGCGTTTCTATCGTAGATCATGCGCACGTTTTCTTATCGGATAAAAAATGTATCCAACTCAATTGAGCGCATACGTTTTTGTGCGCATTTTTAGAATTTAGGAGCATCTTGGCGTTTCCATACAGCTTTTTTTATGCAATATCCAAAAATGCGCATAAAAATAGGTGGATGGAAACATAGCTATTTTGATTCTACAAGGCAGTCCTGCTGCAACCAGCGAGTGACGTTATCATGAACTTCAGTGTCGCCATGTACTGATAGTGCAAATACTTCAGATGAGATAAAATCAATATCCTGAAACATAAACATCTGCATGCTTTGCTGGCGACAGGACGGGCCAATCTAATTTGTGTCGAGACGCTGTACCCAAACCCAAGGTTTGTTAGCGAATGTACAAGGCTAATCCTGCACTGACAGACCTCCGAAGGTGTCATCTCTCTGTTTCCATAGCAACGTGACTCCCAACACCTGCCTGGGTGTCTCCGGCGCAGCACGGGCCACCCCTGCGGATCACGTGACGAGTGTTTCTCATTAGCTGCGGTCCGCCTGATCTCCCAGCACGACACTTTGGATTCACCGTAGCCTCTGCTCCTGTAATCACAGAACACAGCTGCCAAAACAATTACAGCTGTGCCAGGAGACCTGAATGTAAATATCAGGACCTGTTGAAAAGGATGAAATTTAAATTGCACAAGCATACAATGAAGCATAATTTGCAGTGATAACCGTTTTTGAAGCACTCTCTGTGCATTTTATTCATTTTGAAAGCACGGTTTTGGAGTAACCGAGAGATGGAGGAACAGACAACATGATGTGTGATTATTCATATACCATGGTATTGACACTGTAATGTAAGATGAATTTAAAATATAATAAAATTACAATAATGGTAGAGTCCAAAAAAAAAAAAAAAAATTCTATGGCCACACTGTGAAGTGTCATGTCAGAATTATTTATATACTATTATATAATTATTATATTTTCGGTTTAATTTTAGTAGTTTTGTTATGTGCTTCGTCGTATTTGTTTTAACATATCTCTATTTAGCTCAATTTCATTTGTTTTAGTTTTAGTAATTTTAGTAAGTAATTTTGTCGCTAATCTTGTCAATTACTGAAAACAATTTTTAATAGTTTTAGTTACCGATAACACCACTAATACTGTGCTACTTTCTTATAAGAGGATAAAAGTTTAGGTCATCATTTACCTCCATTCATGTTGTTGCAAATCCTTTTTTGGAAGACAAAGGTGAAATTTTGGTCACTCTTTATCATTTACCAAAACTTAAAAATTACCATTAAGATGATTTTTTGCTATTGTCTTTCATTTTGCTTATTAATGACATGAGAAATCAAATTTGCCTTGATGTTTTGACATACAGAGGTCAAATGTGTATAAGAGGTCTTTGTACCATTAAAACATCCTGCAAGTTTCATAAGCTTAAAACGTTCTCCTCATTATAAACAAAGGATATATTTGATCAAGCTCCAAAAATGTCTCGTTTTGATATTCTGGGATTTGTGATGTCACACAGGAAATACATTTGCATATGACTGCCTCCATAGCAAGACATCGATGAATAATTTAACATCTTCGCATCATAGGCCCCGCCCACTGGCCTTCAGTCGCTTAACGACTGACACTGCAAAAGCAAATAGAACCCATTATAATCACTGATGCTGTCTACACTGGATACAGTATAAAGATGCACATTCACTTTCTGGCATACTCCAGGCAATTAAGTTGACAACAGGACAAATCATGGAAGAGTTAATGGAAGCATCAAGGCATGTTCGCTTTGACGCGTCCTGTTTAAACAGCTCATTTGCTCAGTTCTGTCAAAACTTATGAAGAATCCCAATGTCAGGAACAAGTGGATGATTTATTTTAATGGCGTCATGGATCACGTCGGAGGACTATATGTTTGTTCGGAGGATTTGACTGTTTTGTAGAGGCACAGTGTAATGGAGAGATTGCAAAGAATTATTATATTTTTTTAGGATAAAATATCCCTTTAAATGATAAAAAAAAACTTCATTGGGGTTTATATATCTCTTGACACTCATATTAAAGACAATCTTTATTATACAATTAACTCCTTTCCTCATTCCCACTGCCCATGAGGACATAAGGAGCTGCTGACAGTGATAATTACCCCTCTTCACCCCTCCCTTGTGAGTGTTAACGCATTAAACAGTCCCATTTCATCCAGCTGCTACTGTGTGCTACACCTGCTATCGGACGTGCTGTAAATTTGATGCTCAATATAATGTCCAGGTCTAGAACCACACCATTATCTGAAATCTAATTAAGATTAATGACACGGCTGATGATGGATGCCTGGCTATCACAGGCTGAACCGGCCCTTTGCTGCTGATCTGTGTTAGAATGAGCAGCTCCAAACTGATCACCATGTCATACATAGGCAGAGAAACCGACAACATTTTCTAGAAAAATAGAGGCATTTTGTGGCCCATCACTTGTCATGACAGTTGTGAAGCAGATAAGTGTGCGAGAATAGTAATGGTGGACTCAGAACAGGTGGAGCGGTCCAGGTGTGGGGTAACAAATCTGTATTGTTTTATCAGGTACAACTGGCCCAAGCAGGTGGAAGTATGTCAGACACCAAAAGGTGAAGAGGAGCAAAGGATCCTGGGAAGATGAACAGGTGTTAAGTGACAGAAAGAGAGCAAGAGTAGGACACAGGGCAATGACGCTAGAAACGACAAATGTTGCCATTATAAAGCTTGGAAACGTCAGGGTGTTTATTAATATAGCTCTGACTGTATTCGTCTGAAAGAAGAAAGTCATATACACCTAGGATGGCTTGAGGGTGAGTAAATCATGGGGTAATTTTCATTTTAAAGTGAACTACTCCTTTAAAGGGTTAGTTCACCCAAAAATAAAATCAATTACTCACCCTCATGTCGTAAGACCAAACCCGTAAGACTTTCGTTCATCTTCAAAACACAAATGAAGATTGTTTTGATGAAATCTGAGAGCATTCTGTCTGTGATTTTCTGAAGAGACACGATCGCTTTATATGATTAACAGATTCAATTTAGGATTTTGGTTGAGCTTCTGTTTATGTTCGCTGATCAATGTTTGAATGTGAATAAAAGCCTAAATTAAATCTGTTCATCATATAAAGCGATCCTGTCTCTTCAGAAAATGTGGACTAAACCAGTGGTTTTCAAACTGTGGGTCGCGACCCACTTGTGGGTCACACAGTGATAAAAGGTGGGTCGCACAAAGGCACTTAGCTGCAGCTAAATTTACGTTATGATGAGTGAAACAAAACCAGTCCGATTAATGACCAAACGACTCTTAATTAAGTGAGTTTTAGCGCCCGCCAAAGTGAATTTTTGTCCCGCCAAAGTCTTATTTGATCGGTGAGTAATGTAGATGAAATGCTGCGCTTGTAACAGAGTGTATGTTTGACTGAAAGAACAAGAACGAGCAGAGAGAGAGAGAGCCGGTCGCGCGCGCGCTCTCTCTCTCTTCGGAGCCAGGCGAAAGTTTAAACAAGACTTCACCGTCTCCAAACTAGGCGCTGTCTTGCTCTCTCTCCCTCGCACATATTAATCAAAATAAATCAACACGGTGGTAAAAGGTCGGAAGACCAAAGTTTCATGTGGAGCATTCGGAGATTTTTTTTTTCCTTAATTACTGCTGGGTGTGAATTGTGCTAAATAAGTTGTTGCCTTATCTTCTCTGAAAAGCGTCCCAGACATTCACCTGACATAAAACAACACTTTAATTAAACGAAAAAAAAAAAAAACTATCCAGTGATGAAATGTTGTCTGTGTTGACACAAATCTTGGATGTCCATGTCCTAACTGCTGGGATAATCACACAACGCGCACACGTCCAATTCGCGAACTAATGACTCCTTTGAACGATTCATTTTAATGAATGGTTAAAATAACTGATCTTTCCAACAGTGAACTCAGGAGACGTCTGAATCGGTGCATAACTAATCAGTAACACTTTACAATAAGGTTCTATTTATTACATAAATTACATAAAAAGTACAGTTTGCTTACTCAAGCTTAAGCTTTAAAATAAATAAAACCACTTGTTTTTTTTTTAAAGCATATGACTACATTTTTCCACACAGTGCTATCAAGAATCTATGAGAATCGTTAAAAAATCGGATCGATAATCAGAATCGTCAGTGGCATTATTATTATTGGTAAGATCTTATCATTTCCCATCCCTATGTGTGAAGACGGTAAAATTATAATCAAACATTAAAGAACATACATGTTTTTTTAAGAGTTTTTTTTAAGAGTTAAAAGTTTAAAATATTTTGCTAACATGAGGTCTTGTCATTGTCAGTCTTTTTACATCAGTGCAAAACTAGGGTATGCAGATTAAGACCATCAGCATGCATTGATTAATCCCATGGCATGTAGCAAAAAAAAAAAAAAAAAAGTGCGACCAAATCATGCTGGTGCGACGAAATGAGAAAGTTGGTAGCACCAGTGCAAGTGGGTCTTGAGATTGATTATACTTGTCTAGGTGGGTCCTAGAATGAAAAAGTTTGGGAACCCCTGGACTAAACCACTCAGTTCACATGGATTAGTTTGACGATCTCTTTATGAACTTTTTGAAGCGTCAAAGTGGTAGTAGCATAGGAGGGACAGAAAGCTCTCAGATTTCGTCAAAAATTATCTTCATTTGTGTTCCGAAGATCAACAAAAGTCATACGGGTTTGGAATGACATGAGGGTCAGGGAAAAATGACAGAATTATCATTTTTGGGTGAACTAACGCTTTAAATGAACAAATTACAGACTAAAGCTCTATCCCAAAATATAATGAACAGACTTGCCTACATAGGCAGCTCCCTTTTAAGGGAGCATCCTAACTGAACTGGAACCTCATAAATAGCTGATTTGAAATGTTCTACATAAACACCTTCATACAGCAAACCAATGACACAGAGCAAAGCAAATAGAAGACTCAATGGATTTCAATAGATTTTTGCATTAGTATGTTGCTAAGCTACTGACATAACTCTCAAATAATCATAAAAATAAACAGTATACACACAATTATAACTTTACTTTTATTTTTATGGACACTTTTCTGTGTTTAATATATAATTATAATTATTATATATGATTATTTTACTGACTTTGTCTTAGATTAAGCCATCATTTCTTTAGTGAGTTCACCAAAAAGAAATATTATAAATATTACATTTGATTATAACAGCATTAACAATAAGTATATATTGTATTATAATAAGTATTATTATTATTAAATCATTGTTCAGAGAATATATATCCTTAAAACGTGATTTTCTTTTAAATTAACTGGAGGAGGGAAAAAATCATATAAAAATTCAGACTTGTTTTCATGTTTTCAAAGAACATATCTTGAATTACGTCTATTTATTATTACCCCATTGGGGTAATTGTTTTGTGTTAAGTTACTTTTAGTTCATCTAAATCTAATTAAAATACAAACTTTTTTCAAGATATATTCTTATGTTTTCAGAGAACAAATGTTGAATAAAGTTTACTTATTCTTACCCCATTGGCAGATTGTTTTGTCTTGTTTCACACATGAACTATGATCTAGTTGAAATAATCCAAGATATAATGTCTGAATGCAAGTTGTAAAATCTTACACAACATCTTAAGCAATTTATTTACTATTTTACAGGAAAGCAAGACACAAATACTAATTAAAAAGATGTTTTGCCATATTTGATGAGCCTATGCATCAGTAGCATGTCTAGTATGCCTTGAAATGTTATTTACACATGCAGGCTTTGGAGTCATGCCTATGTAATCATCAATAAACGGACCGTTTGTCACGATTCATTAAATCTGTTATACGACAGCAAACTTTCTAAATCCACCCATGCTTTCATACACAAGCTCACATGCACAAGCGCACGTCACATGGCTTATTTAGTAAAGGTTAAGCATGAGGAAAATGGTAAATTGATGAGGGTGAAGCTATGAATACTGTAGCCCGCAGGTCTTTTGTAAATTCAGTGGCCGTTCTCCGATTCCTTTGAATCACACTTGAAGGCCTTTTCCTCTAAAGCACATGACCGCACACTTCCCATGGGACGACACAGCACATGTGTAAGCAGTGACACACTGCAGCCTGTCAAACACACTCACTCACTCAGTGTGATTGTGACGTGTGTGTGCGTGTGTATTGTTTAGCAGCTGCTCTGTTCTCTTATATGTTTGATGCTGACATTCCCATGAGCATTTCTCATTAGCCAAATTCCGATAATCTACAACACAGCTCTAATTGTGAAGGAAATCACATGCCACACAGATCTCTGTTTTGAACTGGGGCATTTCTGCATAGCTCTGATAAGAAATATGAGATGAGATCTATTTTCACAAGTCCCCTGTGACACGATTCTTGACATCGGGGTGGCCCACTGACAGTTTGATGGAAATCCCAAGACAACCTGCAAACTTTAAATGTGTCGCATTTAATGAAGGATCTATACAGATGAAGAGCCTTAAAAACTGTTTGAGAAGACCAAATCTCAAAAACACGATTGATATGGACTGAGCTAAAGGGTTCAATGGGTGCGACTGTAGTTAACAATAACAGGAACAGGATCCCATCCCCCTCAAGACACAAACACACACACAGCTCATTACTGCGCTGGGATTAGGGTTTGGGAAGGGCATGGGGACAAGGAGCAAAAATCATTAGTGTTCTCTTTATGAGCACACACACTAAATGGGTGTGAGGATGCCTCAAGAAAAAGAGAAAATTAGTCCGCTTAAACAAACATACATTCTTGTCATAGTCGTAAAAAAAAAAAATACACAAGTGCTGTAAAAATGTTACTTTTGACAGTAAACCAATGTGAAAATGCTACAGTAAATTGGAATTATATTTAAAAATCACCTTAAAATGCACCACTTCATGTATTCTTAAAATGATTGTTGTATGAATCATTTTATAATTCACAGAAGTTTCTGTGTAACTCATAGACATTTAAATAGATACATTTGGCTTCTTATGTTAGTTATGTACAGTAGGTTGCATCAGGGAGTTTAATATTACATTTCAGTAATGCAGCTAATGTTTATTAATGCTATTTTAATTATTCAAAAGTATAGTTTTACATGACAATGTAATATATTATAACCATGGCATAATTTATTCTGTCTTTATAAACCTGCATTACTACTATGTTCAATGTCTTTTCCGTTTTTTTCATAATTCCATTAAAATGAGCTAGGACTGAAGCTGTCAAGATCCCCCCCAAAAAAGAAAACACCCTAAAAGTAGTTCAAATAATGCATGCAGGCATAAATAAATAAAATTAAACAAACAAAAAATAATATATTAAAACAAGAAAGAAAGAAAGAAAGAAAGAAAGTTGTTATTTGAAATATTTTTGACTGTGATGAGAATAAATACAAAATGACACATTGAAATATGTGTCATGTGACCATTGGCACCAATTCATTCTTAAAACACTCAATTAAAAACTGTATGAACTACTTCTGTCCCTTAATGTGTCCAATTAAACACTAATATGTTTTATGTTAAAGAATGTGCCATGCAAGTGAAGCAATAAATAGGTTTCATTAAAGTCAATTTACCAGGATTCAAAAATGTAAATGTCTTGAATTACTGGGACACCAACATGGAGCTCATTAGACAGGAGAAAGTGGTAAATTATGGAATGGAAAAATAATGAGGGAAGATATTGTGCAGTGATGCATGGGAGTATTCCCACAGGGGACCGTAAAGGCGAACGCACAAGGAGACAGAGGGAGAAAGGAAGAGGTAGCCGTCACGCTCTCATCTCTGGCCCATCTTTTGCCCTCTGTGAGACCCTAGTATTGTGCACCGCTGATCTAAGCCATTGTGAAGGGAGACAGTGGCTCTCCACTATTGGTTAAGCACTTCAGATACACATTGTTACAAGCTAATGTGACCAGCTAAGTGATCTATGATGACCCCCAAATGCTCACTCTCTTTCTTTCTCTGTCTCTGTTGCATTTCACCCTCACTCTCTGATCTCTCGCAGTGGTAGTGGTGGTGGTGGTGGTGGTGGGGGGGTGTTACAATATGCTGCTAAGACCTTTTAATAGGCTTTGTAAGGGAGTTCTTCAAAAGATCTGACTCCACAAATAGGATCACTCCTGAGGAAGAGGCATTCGTGAACACAGAAAAGCCTTTACTGTATGTAGCATATAATACTGGATATTTGGATGTAAGATATATACGTTTTATTCAATAACATAAAAGACATCAATAATACCCCCTTGTGAAAAAGGTGGTTGCTAAAAAGTGGCTAAATGAGACTACAGAGGTTGTCAGGGACATTAAATATCACTCATCTACTATCTAGTTCACTTACACACCCTCATTGTGTTTATAAGCGTGCTCTTGCAAACTATTCTAACTCAAACTTTAAGGGAAAATGTTTTACTAATAAAAGACTGAAAGAGTTAACAGAAGCGTATTGGTGGTGGTGTTGAAGTCATGCAACCGTTGTGTAAGACTATAGCCTATCATTTATCTTTTTACTTCTGGCAATTGTATTTAGGCTTCAAACTTTATAAAAGTTGTGCTCATTTGTGAATGTTATCATGATGAACAAAACATGTAAGAATCATAAACTTGTCACGGAACTTATTTTCTCCTTGGCCTTCAAAAATAATAATGTAATTATACCTAAAAAATCCACACATTCTGACCAATCAACTCTCTCTCTCTGTCATCTTGACCACCCTCATTCCACAGGTCTGTATTGAAGGGCAATGGCCGTGAAACAGCATTGAGGAGTGTGTGAGTGGGGTGTTGGCGGGAAATCTGAGAGAATGAAGCCTGTGAGAACCAAATCTCCCCGCCATCCCACCTCCCATCATGCTCTGCTCCCCCTCACTGCATGGAGACAGACAATGCTGGCAGGTGGTTTGGCCTCCTTCAAAACTGAAGGTCTTTTCGCTGTTTGGAGGCTGAAACCAGTGGCGTAGCCACGAGGGGGCCTGGGTGGGCCTAGGCCCCCTCATTTATATGTCCGGCCCCCTCAGATTTCTGATGGCTTAAAATAAAATAATAAAAATAAGAAATTATTGATGTGTTAGTCTAATTGATAGATTGATCAATCAAAATACTGCGCGGTAAAATGCGGCTGTTTTCAAACTTGATTTGACGTGTTGTGCGTAACCTACGCTGTCATCTTCGCGTGAGAGTTCATGCGGTGAATGGCAGCGTTGTGCAAAGTACAATATTACGCACGAAAAGATGAGCGAGAAGGAGAAAATAAGCCATCTACATCTGAGTTTGCTTCAGCTTACTACAAGACGACAGCGAGTGAATAAGCGGCTAGGAGACAGAAACGCACATATTTCATCACAGAATAGCGGTGAGACTTCATTTCCTGTATAGCCTATATCTGTTGTATGAAGAGTTTGGTTTCAAAACGCGATAAATTCATTATGATTAATTTTGAGTAATAATGTGTTTTCTTTACCAAGAGAGTGGAAAGATTAAAACCACTATTTTTTGTTTCAAACTTTCACATAGCATATTTTAGGTTATAATAACATAATTTCAAATCCATATTTGGATAAAAAAGGATTAGTTTCCCCCCAAAATGCAATAAATTCATGACACCTTTTTTTCCAAAATGCAATTAATCCATTGAATCAATATAAAAGTTTTTCATATTTTAACTGTTGAAATAGGCTACACAACAAAGTAAGTTGATCCACATATGACAGCCTCTGAACTCGGTCAATACTAATCTTATATAGCCCTACAGGCACTGGACTAAAAATAGCCGACATTAAATCACCATCGCTAAGAAATAACCTACCTCCTGAACTTTTTTTACGGCGATCAGCTGTAAAATGGCTTGGTCCTGCTCGGTTTTCGTTGACTTTGAGTAAAACAATTGAAAGTTTTTTAAAAGATCCCCTGGGTCAAAGTGTCAGCGTGACAGAAGTTTGATGCTGTCGTGTGAGAACAAGCAACAGTCGAGATTTTTCCTCCTCCCGCGTGCCTCATCTTCTTAATCTCCTCAAGTAGCCTAGATTATTAGATTTCGATGGCTTACGTTTCTTCCCCACCGCACCACCACAGGGTCACCAATGCCGTCAAATTTTTTATTTATTTTTTGGATCACAAAGTAGAAGGAAAACTATGCCGGGTTTATTCAAAGCGCCGCCGTTACGGTTTACAGAGCGTAAAATGGTGCGCTGACTGCGTGGATATCGCATTTTACGTAAAATTAAAAATGGACTTTTCAACACCGACCAGAATACAATACAGATTTTTGCGGGAACTAAAATATTATATAGCCTATATATATATATATATATATATATATATATATATATATATTTATTTAACGTTTATCGCGTTTTGGAACCAAACTCTTATTTGCTGAGTAAGATGACATCATTGACACTTTTTATAATCGCCCTCGTACTTCATGTAAAAGATAATAATCGCCGAGCTATGTCCTATATGCTATATATATATATATATATATATATATATATATATATATATATATATATATATCCCAAAAATAAAATTCTGGCTACGCCCCTGGCTGAAACTAAGCATTTTTGTCCTTATTTGATGCCAAGTTTTGCTCACATTCTGTCCAGTTAACAATATGGTTAAGAAATATCAGTAATTGTATCTTTCTTTAGACAATTTGGTTCCAATTGCATCTGTGTGTTAAAACACTGATCTTATAGTTTAATTTAAACCTCACAAAAAATGACCATGGTTTCTGCCAAAATGGTGACTATAATGACTGTTGATCATTATTTTATTCTATTTTAATTATCTTGTCAGTGCCACTTTGCTAATGTCATGTAAACTTATTTTCTATCAGCTGCACATGGAAATCAACACAGTCACTGTGAGGTGTAAAGGTGGCTTTAAATTATTAAAAATATGCAAATAATACAAGACCAATCACAATTCAATAAAGAGCAATTAAGAAGAGTAATTCAAATTCAATATGCAAGTAATAAAATCTAACATTCTCTCGATGAAAATTAATATGAAATGATTTACAAATAGTTTGAATGGAATATGTGCATAAAGGCATTCATGTTTAATTCATTGCTGAAGTTTAATGATCAAAGTTTGAGGTTTAGAACAAACCCTATTTTTTTAGGAATACAGTAGCTTCAAGCACTAATTAATGTGGGATCTACTTCAAATAAGAAGCTGTCAAACTCTGTCATATTTTCATTATACCACTGTAAATTAACTTTCCATAAACAGGTTACTATGGTACATTAATTTAAGGGAAGGCATTTGTCATATGCTAATCAGAGGCATATTTATACATCTTGCTATTGTAGAATTGTTGACTGTAAAAAAGCAAAATAGGCTGTCAACTGAGCTGAGAGATCGCAAAGCAGATCTCTCCTCCCATCACAACGAAAATAACTTAGTCATTATGACTAAATCAGGATGCACGACACCAACATATCATCCATAATTAATGAGCCCGCAAGATCAGTGCCATAAACAACAGGGTTTGTAACAACAAGAGACACAAGAGGGGCAAGGAATCTATTACAGATGCAAAACAGTGTGTAGTGTTCATATATATATATATATACACGTATATATCTGGATATAAGTGCTTTAGTTGAGTGCTGTCTATAGCAGCATCATCTCTGCTGGTCCAGCTCTCTAATGAGACCAGATTCAATAAAAGACACTTAGAGGTCCACGGCCGGAAGAGACAATGCAAATAGAGTTTATTCTCAGCCTGGACGTCTGGTTTTCTTGGAAAGCAGAGATGAAGCAATCATGGCTGTGATGTTTATTTGATTTAGGCCCCCTCTTGCTCTCTTCACCCACTCCCAAACAAAAAAAAAAAAAGAGAGAGAGAAAGAGAGAGAGACAGAGAGAGAGCGAGAGAGATACACGCCTGCCTGAAGAAAAGTGGATGAAAAGAGCTGATTCAGTTTGAAAATAGAGCGCTTTATCTGCTAATACACTTGTGATATATGGGTGAAATATATTTACAGCACTTTTATGATTTTGCAATCTTTCTAACAACTCCCGCTAAGTTTCTTAAAACCAAACAAAGCGTGTGATCTTTTTTATTTTACGATTTCACACAACCGATTCCCTATTCAGTTATTTCAAAAGCATCTGGAATTCCACAAGGCCTGACATGCATTATCAAATTCAGTTTTTCATCTTCTTTACAAGTCTTCATTTCATTCACCCGCTCTGCTATTCAAATCACAATGCATTAGCGAGCAGCGGCTCTAAGAATGTGCTGATATCCTTTGATAGCTGACCCCTGTCACCCCACTCTCTCCGGTTTTCTTACCCGCTTTTGTGTCTCTGTGAACTTGGCCTCTTTGGAGGCCCTCACAAAAGCATCCTGAGGAGCGAGGGTCCCGCGCCACACACAGAATGCAATGCACTGACTCAGTGTGAGACCAAAACACACCGACTAGTCTCTGCTCTTGCACTGACACCAATACGTCACACAATAAATGAATGGCAGTTTTTTTCAGTAGATTGTACAAATGCTTTGCATCAGTTGAACTCGATGCCCCCAGAAGGATATTGGCGCCAATAAACGTCCTTAAACTGCTTTATTAAAGGTAAACTTATTTAGGAATGGATTTGGATATGCTTAAAAAGATTTGGAGAAATAAATAATGAGGGTTTTAAACACTTTTCGTCAGGTTTGTTTCAGACTTTAGATAGATAGATAGATAGATAGATAGATAGATAGATAGATAGATAGATAGATAGATAGATAGATAGATAGATAGATAGATAGATAGATAGATAGATAGAGATAGACAGACAGATACACAGATAGATAGATAGATAGATAGATAGATAGATAGATAGATAGATAGATAGATAGATAGATAGATAGATAGATAGATAGAGATAGGCACACAGACAGACAGACAGACAGATTGATCGATAGATAGAGACAGACAGAGACAGACAGACAGACAGATACACAGATAGATAGATAGATAGATAGATAGATAGATAGATAGGTAGGTAGATAGATAGGTAGATAGATAGGCACACAGACAGTCAGACAGACAGACAGATACACAGATAGATAGATAGATAGATAGATAGATAGATAGATAGATAGATAGATAGATAGATAGATAGATAGATAGATAGATAGATAGATAGATAGATAGATAGAACAAAACCAAGCAGTCATTAACAAAGGCTACACTCTTGTGAAAACTTCCTACTTTGTTTCCTTGGCTCTGACCCCATTCATCCCACCCACAATGCCCTGCTGGAATTCCTAATGGGTGGGAGGGTGAACTCAAGGGGAGGGTCGGGGCTCCCGGCAGCATTCCACTGCAGAGATCCCAGCCAATGGCTCTAGATTGGAGAGGAGGAGACAAGAGGAGGGGGGGAGTTCAGATTTGGGCAGGGCTTTGCTAGCTTCTTCCCATGAACCTCATGGACATGGTACACCAAAGACAGCGTGCTCCCACACACTGCAAAACAGAGACTTGTCAAAACCAATTACAGATGACTGGGGCGTCCAAAGAGACCATGGGCATAGGATGAAATTGGGGTCACAGAAAGAGTTCAGAGAGGCCGTTCGTGGAACCAATAGGTTACAGAGCACCTCCTGTAGCTTTTTGTCTCCCTCAATCCATGTTTGTCTTTAAGACGCCTTTCCATTAAGAACAAATGTGTCACGAAGAACCACAGATTCTCTCTTAGATTAAAGAAAATGGAGGAAGATTGATTTGATGACATCTTGAAACTCACCGTCATTTTTCAATTTGTGCTCTCCGCTTCTACGTCCTGATCATCCTAAACTGGATTTATTTTATTTGCCAACTTACCAAATAAATATATCATTTTTAAAATAGTGATTTCAGTAAGAAGAGGATAAATTGAGTCATGTGGAAGAAAAAAAAAGAAAGTGGAGTAATGAGAAAGATGTACCTTGCACAGCAACTGTTTAAGTTGCCTACGATAATAGCCAAGGTTGTGCACCATTCAGAATTGAATTGAGAAAGCCTTAAATTCCAATTCATTTCTTGAATTTGAATTGAGGTAACAGAAGGCATTTCTCAGAATGCATTACCTGTATTTGAATTACAATTCAGTGAAATCCTCTTTCTGTCATTCTAATCCAAATTCCAATTCCACCTTCTTGTGGGGCGTGGCCAATTAAATTCAAACTCATGAACTGAAAGGGAGCCCTTTCTTTAATTCTGAATTTCGCACAACCCTGACTCAGACCACCATAACAGATCACGTATGTCATCAGACTGCTGCCATTAACAAATCAAGTATTCCAGAGAGCCGCATAATGAAGTGAGATCCGATAAGGTATTAAACGATAACACAAACAGAGTGAGGTGGGATTTGAAAGTAACTCTGAAATGAAAACTGACACCTTTGCTGTTTTCAGCATCTAAAAAAAAAAGGGTTGACCTTCCTCATGAACCTTAACATGAGCAAAGCCAAAGGGCTTCTTAAAGGGCAAGAGGTATTGACACATCAAACACTGTCACACTCATTACGTCTTAGGAAAGATATTCATAGATGTCTAAAAATAAATAAAATCCTGCATAATAATGAGATTAACTGACTGCAGGATGTCTTTTTGTCATTAGTTTTCAAAGTAGGAAACAGAGCCTTATAAGGGAATGTGGAAATGTTAAAAACAATACTAACATGAAACAATGCAAGGATTAAAAGACCTCACTTCCTTCTTACCGGTGTCCTTTTCAGCGCAGAACAAATAAAACAAAAAAATCTTTGTAGCTACACAGTGAATGACAGATTCAGAGCGCTTTGAGATGAAGCCAGATTCACACGACCTGTACTGTGTTGATGTGCCAAGCAGACACAGAGTGCATTCGCTCTACGGCGCCATCTATCGATCAGCTGAGGCACAGAAGGGCCTGTTTCTCAGAACTTCCTCAACAGGAATAACATGCTTGGAATCACTGGCAACAAACAGCCTGTTTTTTTCCAAATTATAGAGTGTTCTGATCTTGTGATGATCATAGAATGATTATAGTACTTGTCGGTCAATGAATTCTCTCCAGGCTTATGATGACTAACCACAGTGGTCATGTGGGCAACACATCATACTGGAGAGAGGACTACTCGAAGATACATGGACACAATGCTATAAAACAGTGTTTTTCTCATATGGTGGGTTGCAGGCAGCAAGAAAGATAATGCTAAATGCAAATCATAAAATGCAGCAAACCATATAATTGTACACCGTTAGGCTTTAGGAATGCACAGATTAAAAAAAAATTATAATTTTGTGATTATATTTGCCAGACATCAAACTGTTTTTGTATGTTAAGATTAACTTATGACAAAGGTCATGACAAAGGTAATGTAAATGAAATGTATATGAATGAAAAAAATAAGCACAATTAAATATCCAAAATCAGCTGATATATACACTACTGTTTAATTAAAAGGTTTGAGTCAGTAAGATTTGTTTTTCTAAAGAAATGGATACTTTTATTTTATACTTATGCATTCAATTGTCCAAAAGATACAGTTAAGTCTTTCATGTTGCTACAATTTTACCATTGATAATAATAATAAATGTTTCTTGAGCAGCAAATCAGCATATTAAAATGATTTCTGAAGGATCATGTGACACTGAAGACTGGAGTAATGATGCTGAAAATTCAGCTTTGCATCACAGGAATAAATTACATTTAAATATTTATTCAAATAGAAATCAGTTATTTTAAATCACAGTAATATTTCACAATATTACTGTTTTACTGTATATTTGATTAAATAAATGCAGCATTGGTGAGCATAAGAGACTTCTTATAAAACGTTTTTTTTTTTTTTCATTTTTATGTAATGTTAGTGCATTTATCCAATGTCGAGAGATACCAATATAAAAAAAAAACGTAAAGCCAATAACAATAAGGTACATATAAACTGTGCATGCCTAATGTGCTAAAGAACTTTTAAAAAGGAGCAAAAAACAATTATTGGATGGCAAAAGCATGAAACTGTCAAAATTTAAGGGACGTTTAGAAAACAAACCCTCAAATGAAAATGCACTCAACTTCAGTAGTTCATGGCATATTAAAGACATGTCTTCAATTTTGTACAATAAAAAATTCTAGTAACCTCTTGATTTCAAATGTACAGTAAAATCTGAATCCTGAAGCAAAACCGGTTGAGAAGCACTGCTGTGATGCGATTGTAAAATGCTTGAATGATGATGGATACTATTTCCAAATATAACACATTGATGCAGTTACTCAAGCTCCTCTGCTCTCCTAAACGGCTGTGGGAGTGGGAGGCAGGGTTAGGTAAGGTGATGGTGGTAGTTTTAATGTATTATATCCCAGAATGCTCTGTCTGTTTTAGCACAGTGCAGGGTTTGGGTGGAAGCCAGACTCCACTGTTACCATGGGAACCATTTACTCCAGTCTGGCATCACAAGAGCATTTCAGCCTTTTACTACAAGATGAACCAGCAATACAAAAAAATACAACATGCTTGACCAAAGTGTACAATCACCTGCATGTATCATTTTCTAATTTCCCTAAAATGGTCAAAGGTCCATCCCAGATGTCCAAAATTCCCATAAATGAAATAATAATAATAATAATAATTGTTCTCGGAACAAACACATAGTCATATTTGACAGGAAGGAGAATTCCAGGGTAATTCCACAGAATCTGCGGCGTTTCAGCGGAGGAATGTTATGTACAGAGGAGTGAGGGAGGGTGGAAAAAAACAATACTAGAAAAACATGACATTTTCGGAAAAGGACACAGTGATCTAAAAGTTCATGCGCTCATGAGGTTTGAAATGTGATGACTAATAATTAGACTAAGGGAATTATTAGATCGTGTAAATATAAAGAACAGGCCTATTATTATAATTAGATGTGATGTAGCGCTCCCTGCTGGCAATACCTGCGACAAATAATTCCAACAGCAAAAATCTAACATTTTCTTAATCAGTGTCTGTGTGTGTGTTGGTCTGCTTAATATCTGCTAACACTGCTAATATTTTGGTCCCCCAACAGACATTATACTGACTATAAGTATGTCAACTTATTCTACTAACACTCTACTGAGAGTTAGTTGACGTTTAGGTGCAATGTTACTTCTTAAGGTGACGATACACAGGGCAACTTTTTGAGCAATGTTGCTGGGCAATCTCGCCGATCGATTGTTGCTTGGGCATTTTCCCATTGAAAATTGGCAGTAAATTTCTGTCTGGATAATTTAGATCAGTCATGGACCCCGTGTCTCATCTGGTTGTCGGTTGACGGCAACATTGCCCAGCAAGATTGCTCAAAAAGTTGCCCTGTGTATCATCACCTTCAGTCAACAAAATATCTAAAGGGGACCATCAAAATAAAGTGTAACCCTTAAGTCTTGTTTTCACAGAAATGTAGCGTGGAGAAATCTATTTATTTTTCCTTTGTCACATTGTCACACCTCTGTACCTATCATAAAAACTAAATTAAAATTATATATATATATATTTTTTTTTTTTGCATTTTAATTAAGATTATCTAAAAATAACTAAATGTAGAACCTCTGCCCTTAGTTTTTTGTAAAGGAAAAATATTGTAATAAAATAAAAAATCAATAAAAAAATTATATATATATATATATATATATATATATATATATATATACAAAGTTATCTTTTTTTGTTTAGATGTTGTTTCGATATTATATCGTTCATTTTATAAATAGATATTTATGGGGGGGGGGCAAAAATACTGATTAATAAAATGTTTTTGGAAGTTAACACTGTCATTAACAAACAAAAACTGCAAAAGGGATAGTTCACCTAACAAATGGGGGAAAAAAAACTCACCAGTTCTTTGTGGAGAGAAGATGTTTTTGAAGGATCTTCAAGCAGGTCTTTTCCACACAATGAAAGTGAAGGGGACTTTTGTTGTCAAGCTCCTAGAAGGACAAAGGAACAGTCTCAAGTATTCTAAAGCCATTCTGCAGATTTGTGTGAATAACAAGCTGAAATTGAACTATTTCACAGTGAACTGACACAAAGGTGAGTAAATAATGAGAGAATTTTCTTTTTGGGCTAAAGAAAACAATAAATCAACAACCAATACAAACAACATAAAAACTGCATAGAAATAAAATATATCATGCCATTGATAGCCGTATGAGCATGAATCATTGTATACAACAATATAAAATGTGTTTAATATTATTAACAAAACTATGCTGGCAACATCAAGGATATGGGTTTGATTCCCTAACACAGTACACATTTAATGTAGTGCAAACCAATTTGGATGAAAGTGTCTGAATGCAAACTGTTGTGAAATCAGAATCTTAACAGGAAATGGACAGACTGGAAGAGTTTGAACAGCCAAACAAAACAGAAAATTGAGTGCAGCCCAAATGATGTAGTAAAACTGTTGGCAATAACAAGCGAATTCACTCATCTAGTGTCATTCCACTTTGACATTTCTGACCTTTTATTTCCAAACCGGTGGTGTAAAAACAGCCCGCTGAGACTTTCTATTGTTTGTGAAATATGTGGAACTGAAGTCCTGTATAGGTGGAGTGGGAGGGTCTTTTCCAGTAAGAGGCCGGTAAACTTCTTCTTTCTGGGGAATCGAAACTTTCATATTTCACTTTCCCGACATCATATGCATTCACTGAATGGACTTCTTCTTTTTGAAATGTCAGCATCAGGTGATGCCTGAACTAGAATGGGAGGAAGAGAGGAGGCCATAAATTTAGTTCATTGTTGTTGTTAAAAAAAAAAAAAACACAGATTTTTCCCATCTAAGGCAAGTATCACGAAGTAAATTGGCATAAACACAAAAAATGACAACCCCTGCATCCGAAATCACATACTGTATAGTAAGTACTACATGTGGTTTGAAACACACTTTGCGACCATTAAAAAAGTATGTAGTAATCTATATAGTATGAATGTGTGCAAAATAAATGATTGAAATTCACATTCACCATGTTTTCATTATCATGTGTACTACAGGTTCAGTTGCGTCGCTTCACAGCCATTTAAATCCTCTCCCGTGGCCTCATGGGATAGTAAAGTGTCCATCATAGCACTTCAGAATTTCAAAGCAGTAGTAGGTCATCTGGGACTTTTTGCCTGTTTTATGAATACTATGAATTCGGACATACTTCTCGGCTCACATACATAACTATATAGTATGAAAGTAGGCATCTTGAGATGCAGCGCACGGCTGCTTCTGAAATCGCACACTCTCGAGTAGGTACTTATTTTGAACAAGTAACTACTCCACGACTGCTAAAAGTACGTTCAATATAGAATGAATGTGTGTAGACTAGAGTGAATGTAATCTGGATGTTCACCATGTTGTCATTATCATGTGACCTACCAGGGTCAGTTGCATCGCTTCACTGTCATTAACAAATCCTCTCCTGTGGCCTCATGGGAAAGTAAAGTGTCCATCGCATGCACACTTCAGAATCTCGCCTGAAGTAGTAGATATACAAATACTTTTTATACTCTTTTATGAGTACTGTGAATTCGGACACTACTCTTGTCACATACTGTTTTTCGCCTACTATATAGAAGGGAAGTGTGCTATTTCGGATGCAGCCCATGACTCTGATTGCAGATGTCCTGCATGATCAACAAAGTTGTTGATTCAAATATCCCAAGGATCCATCCATGATCAAAACACTTGTCTTCAGGATATTTAGGGGTAAATGTTTCTGTAAAAACAGCAGGGATGCTTCCTGGAGATTCACCTTGCTGACTATTTTACAGTAGTACACCAGCTTTTCCATTGTGGTGGTTGGCAAACAGACGTAAGGTGCATTTCTGACACCTACTGGACTGGAGGGGGGAGCATGGCTAGTTGGATAGTGGAGGAAAGGGGGGGGGGGGGACCTAAAATAACAAAGTCTATTAATCAGACCAGTTGACTTTAAATATCTATTTATCTTGAAAATAATCATTATAATATCTTAAAAATCACATACAATCAATGACCCAATAAATTTGACACTGCTGCATATCTTGCCAATATTATCACCTCATACAAAGGATAATTCAAGAAAAACGGAATGAAATAATGACAAAAATATCAAAAACGTTCAAAAATATGTAGGTGATATTCTACCACTGTTCATGTTCTAGCACTAGAGGACACTGTTGTTGTTTGTACTGCATTTAGAGCACATAGATCCAGTCTGCATTTCTTTACAAAACGTCATGGGCGGTTAGAAATGAAGGATGGTTAATATTATTATCAAGTTTTTTCCCAACCCATATACTGCCTATAAAAAGTGCTTGTGAAAGTGTAAAGATGGCATGCATATTATTCTATAAATATAAAATATCTGTTGAACATGTAATGGGCTTGATTTTTAATGATCATTTTCACAGATCATTAACTCTTTTTATATGATATAGTGAAAACTGATACAAACTATTTTCCGGTCACTCATGGGTCACCAGAGGGTCCGGTCACAAGACACGGTGTGAACATTACTGATCTCCCCCTGTATGATTGATGGAGGACAGCTTACTATGGACTTTTACAGACATATTGAAAAAGTTATGCAAAATCTTATACAAAATATATCAAATTTAGCAAATGACATCCTTAACTGTATTACAGATATCCTGGTGTAAAACTTGTAAAAGATAAAATACTGTATGAAACAACTAGCTATTAAAAGAAAGAAAAATGCGTGTAAAGGAAATTTACACGTATCATAATTGTCCATTCAACAGATTTACTTTCCCAAATATGAATCTTCATAAAAAATGTATTCATAGAGGCTACTGATTTATCATTATCATTTATCAAAGTTGACATGAAACGCAAGTTGCGATAGTCCTTTCTTCCTTTTTTTGATGTAGGCTATGTCCAAGTGAAATGGCTTCTTGAACAAAAACAAATGTAGGGTGGGACTTGATTTTGGAATTGATCAGGAATTGATTGGATCATTGTGGTTTACTATTGACTATTGGTGGATCTCATGTGAGTGACAGGTTGTCCCGCCCTCACGCCAGTAAACACGTCATCAGAGAGGAGATGAGATGTCACTGCAAGTTGTGTGTGTGTGTGTGGGGGGGGGGGGGATCTTAAAAAAAAATTTTTTATTAAACATTACCAGTCCACATAAATAAATAAATAAATAAAAAGATGTGCCCAGATAAATCATTTATAATAAATACTGCAATATTCCACAAAAATAAGAATTTGTGATTTGATTTCATGGTGGCTTTATTTAATTACGTTATTTAATTTATGTTAAATGATTATTAAATTGCCTTTTTATGTTAATTTTCAGTTTTACTTTTCCACAGTAAATGCAAACAAATGCAAAGTCTGTCCAGTCAAATTCTATCGAACGGTAACTTTACACTCCTCTATAGGATCCCTCACACTGTCATTGGAAAGGTTGTGACTATCAGGACATCTTAAAAGAGCAAATATTTGAGCAAATGAAAGTTTTACGGTCAAGGATAAACTGCTCAGTTTAATAATGTGAGCTGTCCTTTCGTACTCTAGCTGTCATCGCACACAGATCTTCACACTTCATTACCCACACTCATAACATTCACAGGCCACTCGCTATAAATATTCAGCGGCACTGCGGAGTCACTCATGGATCAAATGGCACTGGCAGTGACTGTCATCACATATATCAAGTTCTTTTAAATCCTGTATTGATTTTAAAATAAATAAATAAATCAGTTTATTTCAGTGCAGCTCAAAAACACAAAACAACATCAAATTCAGTCCAAACTAAAATTAGGTATATACCACACAAATAATTAACATGATTCTGATTGCAGAAACATCGTGGATGATGTGACCTAATGATTTTTTTGTTTTATGGCCCAAGTCTTTAGTTTGTTTTGAAGTTGAATGTTGATTAAAATGTGTGGGTCATATTTCACCACCAAATCAAAAGAAAAATAAGAGATTGTATTTTGCAAGAAGAGAAAGTCTATAAAAAATGTTCTGAGGATGAGCTATGTTATGCTCGTAAACAGGGACGTGCACAGGGGGGTTGCTCAGGTTGCCCAGGCAACTGCCCATATGCCCTTCTCGACTCACGTTGCCCTTCCGAGGGGGGGAAAAATAAATAAATAAATCGTACAATGGCTGCAGAATTTCACGTAGGCCTAGATAAATAAATAAAAATCGCAAAGCCTCATTCACTTCCATTCGGGCACCGAAAGTGAAAGTCAGTAGGGGAAGGGCAAACTCTGTTTACGTGGCTGCAGCGCTGCACGCGACCGGTGTAGCAGTCGATTCTGTTCCCTACCGGAATTCCTGTTCCCTTTACGCAATCATACTACAAATCATGCGTATTTGCCCAGTTACCATACGTACCATCAGAACTGAACACGAGCAAGAAGCACAACTGAATGTGCGTGAAGCCAAAAGGTTAAAGGTGCTGTATGTAGATTTTCTACCAAAACGAATCCTTTTTTTATTGCCTGTGTGTGAAGGGGTTGTAATCTCACATTAAAATTATCCACTTTGCGGGTTTTGCTATTACCTCTGAAAGCAAGTATTCTTATTTTTATGTTAAGGTCCCGGGTCGGATTTACCGCCAGTGACGTCACCTGCATGCGCGCTCCCGAGCCTCTCGCCTCGTCTAGCCTACTGACTTTGCACTCAACAGCGACGACACTGCAACTTATGACATGGACTTATGACTTATGCAACTTATGACCTGTCTGATAACACTAAGAAACGACCTGCGGCCAGCGCCCAGCAAAACACAGACTCCAACACAAACTCCACATATTGATAAAAAACTAAAAAAAAAAAGAAGTTTTTTCTGCTGAAGCTCGTAAGGCCAGACGTGAATCGGATGAACTTCGGGTAAAAAACACGGATCAACATCGGCAGGGCATTTGAATAATGGAGAAACCTTATCTACAAACCTAGAATGTACATTTCCTGAAGAAAATGTGAAGTGGTGCTTGCAGTGGCAAAATTCGGCACGGTTGATAGGGTTCCATACTTATCATGGTACGAGCATGGAGCATTAGTTCAACGTCAAGCTAATAAAATAAAAGTAGCCAATTATTGTAACGTTGCAGTGGGAGTTTACCAGAGTTTCCAGCATGTTGTGGGATGCTTTGTGTGTTGCGTCCGGTTGCGTCTCATTCTGGCCGGTACCCACAGTGCTCGCTCATAAATTCGAGCACGCGTAAGAGCACGCGCTTGTAAACTTATTGGTTGCAATCTGAAACATCACCGCTAGAGGCCGCTAAAAACTACATACAGCACCTTTAAAAAAGGATTGTATTTTTCCCCGAAATTTAAGCGTTTTTTTATTTATTTTATTAGAAGCGAGTTTTTCCCCATCTGTCAATTCAATCCAGATTATTTCTTTTCAAATTTAAAACAATAAAAAATAAAAATAAAAAATAAAAAAACAATAAACAATAAATGTGTATTTTGGTGACATTTAACATATTGTTAATACATTTTGTACTGTTTACAAAGTTGTATATCATAAACCTGTCATCTCTGACGTTTTGCAATCTTTATAAAAAATAATAAGATCATAATATGAGGCATTGAGTTTGGACATAAACACGATATTTTAATAAAGACCCTGTTATTCTATGGTTATTCTTAGTCCTTCATATAGCCCGTGAGTTGAGAGCAACTCCCCGTCACAATTCCTGTGCACGTCCGTGCTCGTAAATGTCACAATGTGAACAAATATTGATGGCTTTATTTTCTTATGTTTTTTCTTTTCGTTTTTATAGAGAAATAGGCCTACGACTTAGACATCTTAGTGCAATTCACTGCTGAACACTGCTGCTAAGAAATGCTACTGCTGCATAAATAGACGTATGCAGATCTAGGCAGGTGGAGCTGGGGGAGGGGGAGGGTTTCAGAGAAACCTGCACACTGCAGCTTGCTAGCTTACAGCAAACAATGAACCAGACGATTTCAATTTTGATCAAGCAATCTCATTGGCTGCAGGATATATTGTTTAGTTGTTCAGTACATATATATGATACTGAATAACTGAACAATCATATATACCATAATAATACAGGTGTAAAATAATGGACCATACGGTTCATCAAATGTGACCTTTCTGTGTCACCCACACAAGGAAAAAAAACACCATAAACACCATTACTAACACAATTACCATTAACTAACCAACATAAAATACCCTAAAGTGCACAATAGAGTTTATAGTTAAAAGATTGCGATCTTGATTCAAGCACCCATGCGTTCTTATTCCTAAATGCCAACGATTTGGCTGTCAATCAAACCTGTGGAAAGTAACTTGACGCTTCAAATAAAGCTTGTATCAATTACATTGTTACAACAGTAGGTGGCGCAAGTAACTTTGTCATTGAAATGTATTTAATGTAAATAAAATGTATTTGTCATTGAATCATTCATTCAAGAGATTCGTTCAAAAATGCCATGAAGTCTTTATGAGTGAGTCATTGAATAATTCATTCAGATTAAAAAATAAAAATTCAAATTAATTCAATATAATTTTAAACAGACTGCAGCAATTAACATTTTGTCGTGATCTCTATTTTAAACAGAAAAATGTATCAATTTATCCTCTAGTACACAATTGATAACATAGGAAGCAACATAGCTATATAAATGCAATATAACATAATGCATCATGCAGAGACTTATGATCCATCCTTTTTACTCCATCTTTTACCAACAAAAAAACATGCATATTCTTTTTAAATATAATATGCATTTTGAACGATAAGGTAACTTACAGTTCACAGTTCAGCATTTTTACATTATTCTGTTAAAACTGCACACACAAAAAATGACAGTGTACTTGTGCTGTATTCTTTATGTAACAGCCATCATGTGAATGCACAGAAGCCTGCAGGACGAATCACAGGGCACAGGGGGTGAACATTAACAGACATTGTTTGGCTCACATTACTGCCTCTTTGTTTGTTCTGATGACTAGCGGGAGATAGACATTCCCTGACTGTTTTAGAAGTGAGAGCTGCTGTCTGTACTATCACACCATGCCTGGGTTTGATTTAAAGCCCTCTCTCACACTCTCTGGAAGACAACACTCTGCTGCCATGCTCTTTGTTGACAAAACACTTCGTATCTTGCCCACTAGACACTAGGGTGCTGGGTTTGGTGTCCGTCTGGGTGTAAGTGTGAGGCAGATAGGAAGATATGGGAAGTTTCAAACATTCTTGTCAGCTTTATGGCTTTGCGTAATCCCGCCGCAACCCCACTACATCATAGTCAGCGTTCTCCTGCTGGGCTTGGCAGCGGGGGGCTCGTGCCTTGCAATTTTCAACACTTAACACTGGAGAGAATCTCTCTGCCCCAGACGCTACTCGTATCGGATTGTGTGGCGTACTGTGTGTGACTGAATGTCGATTTCAGAATTTTACTTGAATTCTGTCCAGACACTTCTTAAATCATGTTAATCCTTTACAAATATTCACCAGTTACTATAGTAACACTAATTACGGTATACTACTGTATATATTGTTAGTGGAAATGCTGTTTCGCCAATTTTGGAAAGTCTATTAGGGGAATGAAGGCATACCTTGTGTTTATTACAATGATTTCAAAATGTCTGTTTTTCATTACAAATAAACCATGATTTATCTTGGTAATGGAAGCCATCAATGGTTTTGTTGGGTTTTGCTACAAATACCACCAAATATTATTACAATTTTAAAATAAATGTTTTCTATTTTTGTAACGTTCCTTCAGAAATCATTCTAATATGCTTATTTTGAGTACAAGAAACATCCCTTATTATTATTATCAATTGCATCAGTTGTGCTGCTTTATATTTTTGTGGAAAGCGTAAGACATTTTTACGATTCTTTAATGAATAGAAATTTCAAAAGAACAGCATTTATTTGAAATAAAAATCTTCTGTAACATTATAAATGTCATTATTGTCACTTTTGATCAATTAAATGTGTCGTTGTTGGGGAATATATATATATATATGTGTGTGTGTGTGTGTGTGTGTGTGTGTGTGTGTGTGTAGCAGCTAAAATAATGACTATTAATGTCCAGCTGGAGAGCCTATGGTAGCCACCAGAGGGCACTCTTTCTGTCTTTTTTTATCTCATCAGGGACTGCATTTTCCATTACCCATTTCCCAAACTCATTATGCTTGATTACTTTCAGCTGTTTCTCATTACCCTTGTTAACTCTGCCTATATAAGCCCTGTATTTTCACTCATTCTATGCAGAGTCTTTAATGTTGTTACATGGCATTTCTGAGTGTTATCCTTGTTTCATTTCTCTGCCTGTTTTCAAGATTCCCCATTTGCCTGTGTTTTCTGCCCTGTTGCTCACTTGTATGGTTTGCCCATGTGTTTGGGATTACGATTCTGGATTGTCCTAATAAAACTGCGTTTTGAAGTCTCTGAGCATACACCTACAGCAAAATATGGTTCTTGATAAAAAGAAAATTCTTCTAATGTACAATGTAAATGTTCATAAGGTGAAGGCCACTTGGCACATATCTCAATGGCATTTAAAGCACCTCATTCATTAGTGTCATATTCATCCGTCTTCACCGTGCTCTACAATCCAACTCAAAACCCAGTCTAAGCTCTGTATCAAAGAACGTTTGCCAGGGAGAGTAATTAGCCTATAAGAATAGCACCTATTGAATCCACCGCTTCTAAAAGTGTGCTCCGCAGAGACCTACTGCCCCCTAATTCATCAGAGGAGAGAACAGACGGACAGACGCACACACACACACATAGCAGAGTGGTTGGCATGTAGATCTGAAATGATATCTTACGAAGCTGTCTGCACCTTCTACATCGTTTCTGGCTCAAAAAACTTCTCCTCTAAAATAAACCCTTTGCTTTTCTAGTCCTAACCTACTCACTGCCCTACAAAGACCCCAGGTCGGCCACACACAACTGGTCACAGATTGAAAAACAGACACACTTGCACTGGTTTTAAGATTAAACACGATGTCTGTTGGGCATTTTTGTGCTCCTGTCTATTTCAAGCACTGAGATTATAAAAAAAGTCACTATTTGGTTTAATGCAATGCCATTTATATAGGCTACTTACATTTAAGTGTAACCAGTATAAGTTCAGTATAAGTTAAGCACAATCAACAACATGTCCTCCTCGTCTAGGTCACAGTGAGGCACTTATAATTATAACTAATGAGGCCAATCCATAAACATGCGTTAAAATACTCACTCAACAATATGTGTTGTTAACATGATTTTAGTGTGCAAAAACTCGCATAATAATCTTTTTTGTGTAGTTATAGACAACATTTTTGCCAGGAGAATTAATGGAAGCTTTTATAAATTAATTAAATAATTACATTTATAAATAAGCTTAACATGCCTTCTTCTAAATTCTTGAAAATGTACTTATATTGCTCATTTGCTCGTGCCTCGTTCTTTTTTCTTTTTTGGAAAATAAGGGACAAGTCAAAATAATATTTGTGGTAATCAACATTATGCCACAAATGCTGTTGAAGGATCGTAACTTGCATAAAAGCCAGAACATTCCCTTAAGTGTAATACAACAAAAGCATCTGTGCTTCTTTAAATGAACAGCATTTGATGATCTTGAAAAGCAGAATTCTTTTTCTTAACTATGCCGGTGTAATTTACAATATAAATGAGAGTGCAAATGCCAAATGAGTCACATAAAACACAGTGGCGTACTAGAACTTGATATGTAATATGATTATAGTGTTCAAACGAATCTATTCTGTGACAGCAGGTGGTAAGAAACCCATGATCCACTCACGTTATTCACACCGGTGGGAAAGAAAATCATTCTAAAGAGAGATCACTGTCAAAGCCAGTCAGTGATTTTCACCCCAAATTAGCGTTCCTGTGGTGATGAAGTAAGATTATCTCGCTGAAACCATTATGCTAATCTTGTGGCCTGCTTTTGTTTTTCTTCTTAATTTGCCAGGCACATTCTAGGTCACTGAAGATGAGTAGCATGTTGCGCGTGGTGCATATTTGGGATAATATGAAAGTAATATGAAAGCAGGGTTTGGCTGACCGTCTGTCCACACTGAACTGTAATTCCATTCCCGATGGCCTCCCAGGAAAAAAACACTGGTGCCCTTAACACTATCTCAGTGTCTAAGACATCTCAACTACCATGACATAATTTAGTGTCAGACTGGATGCTAATGTGACTGATTAAGTAAGAACCTTCCTGATCATGGGCTTGAATCTAATGTTACACTCTTAAGAAAAAAAAAGGATCAAAGTCGTTCTAAATAGATCCCTTGTGTTCTTGACTCAATATTAAAGAACACTTTAATGTATGCCAAAATGTAAATGTCTTAAATGATTGCATAATATACTTTCATGCTTAAATGGTTATAATATAATATATATATGAATACTTCAGATGCAAAAGCCTGAGTGCCATTTGAAATTTTCTTCTAGAATGATCATTTTTATCAAGCTTGTATGGTTATGTTCAGTTATTTCACTTTAATGGCAATGAACATTACCTATTAATTGTCATTAAAGTGAAATTACTGAACCTAAATATACGAGCTTGATAAAAATTCTCATTTTAGAAGAAAATTTCAGATGGCACTTAGAGGCTTTTGCATCATATATACAATACATATATAGGCCTAGTGATAAAGTGTTTACGAGCTGTTTTTAAGGGTATTTTATTTTTATTTTCATTATTCTCATTTATTAATGGCTTTTTATTGCCATTTTGTGAATGAAACTTCAAAAAACAAAACTTTTCCCCCGATTTCTAGTTTGCCTATGAAAGCCTGATTTTTATGTCGTTTTTGCCAGGGAAAAGGATGTGACGGTTACGCGCGCTCCCGAGAGCCTCTCTTCTTAAAAGTTTAGGATAATGCCGAAAGAGCCATTTTTTACAGTAATGTCAATGTGTCATGTAAAGGAAAGGGAATAATTCAAACTATACTCTCACATAGTGAGATGATATCTATATAATCTAGTCAATATACTCAAACTATCAAAACTGAGTAATTTGAATTAAGTTACCTCATCTGTCGACAAGATGCCGGTGAATTGCAGATCTGGTGCAAATCACTATGATCAGATCAGATGCTTTCTTAACTGCTGCTTTCTCGCTGTCCTTTTTGTTGTTTATTTTGTTATTGAGAGGAAAGCGATAATTACATATTCATAAACGTCACTCTCGTGGACGGCGTCGAGATGTTCCTTAAAAGTATATCGCTGCAAAGGTATTTCCAACTTATTTTTGCCTCTAAAAGCAATGAACGAAAAAGAACATTGTGGTAAGTATATCGGGGCCTTGCCTCACGTTCAGTCTCTTCTCTCTTGTAGGCCTACGTTACTATACATGTGCACGAGCCACGAGAGCGAGCACGAGCAGTTAGTTGCTGGCTGCAGTTCACTTAACGGCCACCGGTGTCGCTAATAACAAGGGTTTCTGAATTCTCCACATAGCCAAAAACCATAATACAAAAAAGGGACTTTGATATAGACTTTGACCCTTTAGACTTTGACCCTTTAATTCATAAAATAAAGAAAACGAACCCCTAAGCTTCTGTAATACAATAAAATATAAAGAAGGAAATATACAAGAGGAAAAAGATACAAATAAATGATAAAGTAATGATAATGGTAATGGTATGCTAAAAAGTTTCCAGGATCACTTTAAAACAAAACAGGGAAAAGGGTTACTTTATTTTAAGGTAACGTATACTTACTCAAATAAGTACTGAGTAATATTAATTAACTACATGCACTTACTAGAGAGTTACAGTTAGGTTTAGGGTTATTTACTTGTAATTATGCATCATTTACTGTTATTACCATAAGTACATGAAGTAATGTGTATCTACGTCACCTTGGCTTAGAATAAAGTGTCACTGGAAAACAATATTGACATCTTCAAGCCCTTGAAGAAATTGTTTAAAAAATCCCTAAATTTCTTAAGTAATCTGAAATTCAATTTATTTAAAGTATAAATTATTGAATATAACTTAAATATACTGATAATTATAGAAAATAATTAGTCAAATTAATAAGATTTAAATTATTTTATAGACATCCTGTTATGAGGGATCATAATCCTTGTTATGAATAGATATTTTATTTACAAGTATTTCTGTCTATTGAAACCTTTTCGATTGACTACAAACTAAACAAGACATTTATGGGGTCTTTATCAATTTGTTCTTAAAAATAACCCTGTCTCTTTGATGAAAGATCTGATGAATGGAGATAAAAATAGAATCTGATGATGTTGTGAGAGTACGCAAAAGACAGTCACCCTCGACCAGACCGATAAACTGTTCTTTAAACAGATAGACAGTCCAACGCGTGCATAAACGCACATATGACCATATTCCTAATTTTAAAAAAAATCTGCTTCAACTGATTATTAAATACTCTGCATCTTAAAAGCCAGCTCTGAAGTTTTGAACGCAGTGTTTTTGTAGAAACTATAGGCCAACTTAGGTTTTTGTGTGTGCTTCTGAATATGCATAAATATGATATGACATCTCAGCCTTGTGTGTCTGATATATGTCAGTGAACATGGGTGGAGTCAGCACCAGAGAAGTGTAACTCTTCCCAGAGCGGGTGCTTCTTCCATATAAAGCGTTGCAGGAGCTCAAAGCCCTCGTTAGAACAGGAATCCTCAGTCACTTCGGCTGCAGCACTGCTATTGCTGCGTCTGGGCGCCCTGATCCTTTGCACAGCTGCAGAGAGGTGAGAGAAGGGCAGAGAGAGAGAGACAGAGAGACATTACTACACAGCTAACAATGTCGTCGATTAAGTTAAATCCTGTGCATTATTGTGCATGCATATGGACACTGTGTCATACGGCTAGTCTGAATTGATAAATATTTGCATTGCAGCGATTTGTAAGTAATTGTGGGTTTAAATGTTTCTTAAAATTGCCAATGCAGTTGAAGACTGATATTGATGGAAAAATCCATTTTGGTTGGATTAAATACACAGTAAAAGTGGTGACACAATTGTTACCTTAAATAACTTTTTCTTCCTGATTTAATGCATTCAAATTAGTTTGTGGGTATAAATCAATTTATTCAGGTGGATTCAGTGATGTTAAATAATATTTTTTGACTTGAATAAAACCGGTTGATTTAGATGTTACCATTTCAAGTTTCAAGGTTACGATTTTTTCAGTGTATAGCATTGATTTAGAAAAGCTGAATAAATTCTGGAATAAGAAGGCTGGACTACACAAACATAGTGTGATATAATTCACATGTACATTAATAAAGCAATTACATGTGCATTTCTAGATATTTAATTTATATGTTTTAAAGTTATTATCAGCATAATACATGGAATCATGTTTTTATTTTATTTCATTGTAATAGCATGCAGTGTCATTTACAACAACCTGCTTAGAGTTTAAAAGGAAGGAAGAGCTCATAAACGATAATCACACATACCACGCATAACCACATTACATTCTGTATTCATATTCCTGATGCGGCAGGTCTTGCACACGTGTTTTGTAGAGTATCAGAGTACAGAGAGCACAGGAGCTTAACAGGAGCGGGAATTGGGAATGTATGTAGTGAGTGTTTGGAAGCTGAGGAGGAATGTGTTGATTGTTTAGTGATGAGTGACGAGGACAAACAGAAACACTCCGCTATTGCAAAGTGAATGTGCAATACAAGACTTCCAAATGCTAAGAATCAGTTTTTGATGAACATTTGATTATTTATTTATTTATTTATTTAGAATTGCTGTTTGGCAATGTCATTGAGTGGCATTTCCATGATGATGTAAAGGAAAACTCTAGAAATATATAATAGTTTTTGTTATTTATTAATTAATTCAACTTTATATTTATTAAGTGGTCTGCTGAAATTGGTACACAGTCATAGGGTCTACAGGGGTCCTTTATGTGATGTAATTTACAGTTTTAGGAAAATAGTTTATTGTATGTTAGTTAAGCCACACTTTTTTGTGATTTTGAACGTTTTTATTTTAAAATTATATATATATATATATATATATATATATATATATATATATATATATATATATATGTATGTATATATACATGTTATACATCATAATAATAATATATTTGGAATAATAATCATATCGTCTACAGTACATAGACAAATGCACATTTACAGCTGGGTACAGTTTCTATTGAAAGGCATTATGTTGTTAATGTTTACACACTCTAAAATGAACAGTGTGCTGAATATTCTTTGGTTTTCTTTTATTTCCCAGGACAGGCAGTGCAATGATTGAACTGGGCTCAGTGGAGGAGGGCAGCAGTCTGATAGACGAGCTGATGGAGTTGACATCTCAGAGCTTATGTCAGCTCGAGATTAAGGAACATTTCAACATCATTAAAGAAATTGGCCGTGGCAAGTATGGCCATGTGCTTCTGGTCACCCACCGCTGTAAAGGTACGCTATTGAGCCTTTATTCTGTATTAAGTCACTCACTGTGTTTTTTAAAAGTTCTGTGATTTCTTTTTAAAACAATACATACCTGATCCCAGCATTAAAAAGTGCAATCTTGGGTTTTTAACTAACTCCTTTGGGGTCTTGTATCACCCTGAATGGATTCATTTTAAGATAATGACTTGCTGACTGTACATTTTTCAGCTCACAAATTATTACACTCACTTACACAATAAATATGACACAAGACGAAAACAGTTTGAGAGCGCGAGTCCAGGTGAATGGACGAATACAGTAATTAAATAAATTGAAAACGCAATGGGGTTATCCATTACAAAAAACTTCCGTATTCTATAAAACAGGTCGCATCGCTTCAGGTTCAGGTCTTTTGTGCTTCATCAGAGCTGTTTTTCTCAAGATACTGTCAAAGGAGTGAAAGATTATGTGTATTTCAGTTGAATTTAGTCAGATGCATTTACATTGTTACTGTGCCTCAAGATGCAATCAACTGAAACTGTGTCTGTAAAGGTGTGAACCAAATGGCCCACAGGAACTGATAGGTGTATAGGCCAGACGGCCCACACAAATCTTGTGTTTCGAGTCTCTGTTATAAAGTTCTGCCCCACAGAAAGAACTTTGAGTTAAGATTTTTGAAGGACGACCTGCTAACATCGCTGCTGAAGAGCTATATATTATAGAGAATAAATTATTCTCCCCACACAAAACTCTTGTCAATCGTACTTATTTTATGTATTAGAGAAATCTAATACATTGGCGAGCCATCCAAACGACCGCTCGGCCAAATATAGCAAAATCTAACTGGAGCAAGCAAAGATGATCATATCTGATGTCCATTGTAGCTATATGCAAATTGATATCTAAAAGTTTTTTTTCTTTCTTTCTCACTAACATTTAGATATTTAAATAAAATAAAAACTATAAAAAAAGAAACTAGCTAGGTTAAAAAGTCCATAGATATTGGCGTGCGTCAGTTAGTACTGGCGTTAACACTTTCTCCCACAAGCAGATGCATGAGACCTGTTTGATCATGTGACGTTCGGCATAAAGCTTCTGAAAATATAAAAGAATTGTTTTTATTCTCAAGATGGTAAATGGACACCACTCACTGAGTTCAACATGCCGAGGTCATGCAGGCGTACTATTTGAAATGTTGTGGAAAAACCCCTCTGTTTGATTTACTAAAATAACCTAGAATATAACTTTTATAAAATCAGTTTAGATTCAGTTCCCACTTCAAAGCATATTTTTTGGTCATCCGACAAAAAAACTTTATATAACAGCTAGTTCATTTGTGTAGGCCTACCAAAAGCATAAAATAAGTTTCATTATTATACTAATTAAAGCAATTTCCTGACCAATAATTTGTGGTTAAGACAACTAAAGTGTTTAGCCATTTTGGGCTTGGCCCTTTCTTTTTTTTTTTTTGTCCAGGAGTGTACATGAACATGGGAATCATTCAGTACCATGCCATGATGTGTATCAAAGTACTATAGTATTACAGTTTGATAGATTTACTGCATGCACACTTCTGTTAGAGATCACTTTGAGCAGTGCAGAAATGATTTAATGCTATTTAAATGAAACACTATCTCCTCTTTTACACTCCCTCAAATCTTAATGCCAAGACATCATAACAGCTGTGAAAATACTTTCCACTATACGTCATCATTTTATGTCTCTATAGAGCACCATCGATGAAGGCCAAAAGTCCTCTGATCTTGTGTATTTTTCACTGCTGATTGTGTCACAGGGACTCCAATGGCTCTCAAAGTGCTTCCCAAAGCCTCGACCAAACTGCAGGGCTTCCTGAGAGAATACTGCATCTCCTTGCATCTGTCCTGCCACCCCTGCATCGTGGGCTTGTTTGGAATCGCCTTCCAGTCCAACGAGCACTACGGATTCGCCCAGGAGCTCGTCACAGGACGGGACCTGTTCGCCATCATCCAGCCACGGGTGGGTGCTCAAACATCATCAGATCTTTCCCTTTATTCATATGCACTAGTAATGCTAGGACTGCCAATTCACACACGCATGGGTCTTTCTTCAAGTGCGGGCACTTTAAAACTCAAACATTAAAACTGATTTGGGAACTTTTTACCATGCCGCCTTTATTTTTACTACTTTTCAATTGCATTTTATATATAAATTTGTCCTTTGTCCCGGACATTCAGTCTTTAACTATAACAATTCATCATAAAATAAGAATTATTAAATGTTTAATTAATTAAATTAAATACATTAAATGTCAAATTTACTTAAGAGCATTTAAGCATATGTAGCCTACTTTTTTTTACACAAATTACAAGGTGTTGATCATGGTGGAAATTATGCCACAATTAGTGTAAATCAAGATCAATATCTCATTTCAATATTAAATTGTGCATCATTTCCAATAAATCTGTAATTATGTCTAATGATACAAAAAGTACAAAAATATTATTTATTTGTGTATACTTAATACTGAAACCCAAATAAGTCAAGATTTTTTTTTTTTTCTTAATCTGCTGTGATCATGATATTTTCTTGGTTTGGAGGTAATGAAAGCACTTTCACACACACTATATATATAAATATACACAAATAAATAATATTTTTGCACTTTTTGCATCATTTGCATGCATATATATATATATATATATATATATATATATATATATATACATACATACATATATATATATAGCCAGACATACTGACTATGTCTGTCATTGCCAGATAGCTTCCAAATCAATGTCCGACACTTGAGAAGGTTACATTTTCATCGTCACAGACACTATGTGTCTCCAGATGTGGTATATTTTATGTCTGCATGCTTATATAGTGATGTCTGACAGATGCTGATTAAATGCATTGCGGACTAGAGATATGATGGGTGATTTTTTGATTTCAGATTTTTTTTGTCTCAGAAAATAATGCACGGTCTCTGAGGGCTTTCATAACTTCCAGATATTTTAAGAAAATATTAGCAATGGAATAAGCTATGGAGTCACTAAAAAATATTTAAGATGTAATTTTCTCTACCGTAACATCCAACACAGAGTGTTTCCATAATTTGAGATGGTGGAATGGTGAAAATGACATTGATCGGATCATTTACTGTTGAGCACACAAATGAAAGAGACTAGTGAGAAACGTATATTTTAGATTTATTTTATCATGTCCGCAGTGCCAAAGTGCCCATAGCTGAAGTAAACACTTGCACAGTATGTGACTAATAAAGCTCCAGATCCTTAACATGCCAGTGCAGGCCTGGAGTGACTTTAAGGATCTGGAATCCAGACCGCACGCTAAACATGTTCACATGCTTTTCGTACTGAATAAGGGGCAGGAGGTACGCTTGACATATTTCGGTAATGTTCACATGTCTTAGGAAATCTTGGAGGGTGTAATGTGTGAGTAAAAGAGCAGAGCAGCTGTTTTTCTCTGTCACAACATGAGTCTCTGTTACTTCAACATATCCAGTGAAACCTTAAGCCAGACGTACTGAAGGATTGGAAAGATTTAAAGTGGCAATAACACAGCAGGGGCTCCTAAACTCATGCAATCGAATATTGCAACGATGTTGTCTTGACAAAGTTTTGTACCAGCACACAAACAGAGTTAGCAAAATGTTTTTAGCAAAAAATTATTCATGTACATGTTACCAAAGTAAATTACTGAGCAAATTCAGTTCAGTTCATAATTGTTTTTAAATGTAAAAGATGTAGTTGTATATTATGTAATATATATATAAATATATATTTATTATTTAAAATGTGTATATATATATATATATATGAAGAGTTCAGATGCAAAAATCATTCTTATCAAGCTCGTATATTTAAGTTCAGTAATTTCACTTAAATGAAAATTAATAGGTTATTTTCATTGCCAATTAAGTGAAATTACTAAACTTAAATATGCGAGCTTGATAAGAATGACCATTCTAGAAGAAAATTTCAGATGGCACTTAGAGGCTTTTGCATCTGAACTCTTCATATATATATATATATATATACAGTCAAACCGAAATTTATTCAGACACCTTGCTATCTTAACTTAAATAAATGAACTATTGTGTCCTGCACCCACTAGTAAAAAAAATATCAAAAATTATATATGGTGTCTGAATATTTTTTTGTTTCACTGTATATATATATATATATATATATATATATATATATATATATATATATATATATATGTACTCAAAAATATAGATTTACTGTATTAGTTTTTGTCATTTTCATATTTATTTTATGTTACCAAATATTACAGGTTTTTTTCTGTGCCATTTCTGTGTACAATATTACCTACTTTTAACAAAAGTTTATTAATAAACTGTCCTGTATTTCTGTTGTTCTCCAGGTGGGCATCCCTGAATGCGCAGTGAAGCGCTGTGCCGTTCAGATCTCTTGTGCTCTGGAGTTCATCCACCAGCGTGGCCTGGTCCACCGGGACATCAAGCCTGAGAACATCCTGCTGCTGGACACACACTGCCGGCGGGTCAAACTGGCTGACTTCGGCCTCACCCAGAGACAAGGAACCTTCATCCGCTTCATATCAGGCACGCTGCCGTATATGGCTCCAGAGCTGTGCGCCATGGTCTTAGAGGAAGGTCAGAAGGAGGTGAAAGTCCCTCCGCTCCGAGTGGAGCCCACTTTAGACACCTGGGCCTTTGCTGTTCTTCTATTCTGCATCCTCACGGGCTTCTTCCCTTGGGAGCGCTGCAACGACAGCGACGATTTCTACGAGGAGTTTGCAGACTGGCGGAGAGCGTCGGCAAAGACCCCTGTGCCGTCTCAATGGAAAAGGTTCACACCCATGTGTATGCAGATGTTCAGGAGGATGTTAGCGCTGGATGCCAGTGAGAGGTGCTCCATAGGGGAGGTCAAAGGTTACGTGGGTAAAGACTGGGTACGAGCGAAGGATGCCAACGGATGGGTGGGAGAAAACGGAAAGGTCAGCACGTCCACACCGAGCCCTTGCAGAAGCAGCCACAGTGATGAACAGTGATGGTGTTATATGACAAATGAGCAATCAGAATGTGGCGCTAATTACAATGCAGACAGATGATTGGTGGGCTGAACTGACATCATTAGAGGTGCTGATATAGATATTGCTTCTCTGAAGTAAGTAAAGAGGAAGACACTAATTTGCCACAGTATTGAATTATGGTGGATTAAATACAATTTAGGCTGCTTTAATAGCAATTAATAGTTAATTGTCTATATAAAAGTAAATATATATGAGGATTCAAGCTATAACATAATTCTTGTAATGTATACTGTATGTTTATTTGACCTTAGAATGCCTTTGTAACAAAACACTTTTCTACATGATCTGATTCGCTCATGGTTAGATGCGATTTATGTGAAATTGTAGTAAAATGTTCTTGAAATCTTTATTATTGTTAAAAAACTCTTTATACCAATAGTAAAGGCAGAGGAAGCAGGGATAATTGTAACGCTCAATAAACTGACACAAGATGCCATCTTGTTCAAAATTTCCACAACTTTTTGGCAATGTTATTTAAATAATATCTGGGACAAAATCTGACAACAATGCCATTATAAATCTTGCTTCAAATTATCTTAAATTATACCTTATTTTTCAGGCTGGACCATGCACATACATAGAGTAAATAAACTGGCGGTGCCTCTCTCAAAAATGTGGTTGACTATTTTAACTGAGGACAACAGCTGCCATATTGAGCATTACAATTGTTCCCATTTATTTCTATATGAGTGGACCGTCTCCTCCCCTTTAATCTCTGATGCAGGTATGAACACGCACAATTCAAACCTCTACCTCCACACAAAATTTACACACTTTCAGGAATGATCCGTATTGTATTGTTTTATGATTTGCCAATCAGTTTTTTTGTTTCTAGTATAAATCTAGTATAAATGAGGGTCCAGTGAATGAAGAATACAAAGACAAGACATTAAATGTAGTGTAGATGAGGGGTAGATTTCAAACAACTGTTGTATTTTACTCATGATTCTATCCAAGTTTATTGAAATATCTATTATATATTTGTATAAAATGTGTATAGATTTCATATCAACTTGTTTGTTTTGTTTGCTGTGTGCTTATTATGAGACCCGTGTCACTATTAAAGCCAGTCCTATATTGTCCAAGGATAAAACTATAGTGTTTGAGAATGTTGTGTATTAACTAACAGTAATATAACCGTTTTAGTTTACTTGTACTTAATTACAAAATTCAATAATGGCTGCTTATGTCAAAAATGGTGGAGACAAAATTTCAAAGCTTAATGCCAAACATTTCCTGTGTAAAGGCAACATAATATCAGATATTACTGTTGCTTTTAAAACATTTAACTTTAGTATTTTTATGTCCACTTGCACTAAAAGCGAACATAAAACTGCCCTTAAATGTCAAAGCAACTTGATTTAGCATCTGATGTGCTTTTCATAATGCACAAGCTTGAGCAAAGAGCTCTAGACTACTTGACGAAAGAAAGAAAAAGGATAATTTGCATTAAAAGCAATTCAGTTTAAAAATAAAGTTCCCAGAGTGAGGTGTAGTTATTTACCCTTGAAATATGATTGACAGGATTAAACAAACAAGCAGCTCCCCAACCTTTTTTGTTGCAAAATGTGCTTTGAAACCCCTTCTAAGCCACTGATGGCCTTTGCTTGTAACCCCAGTAATTTATTACAGTACATACAAACACAGAGAGCACTACAACCTTCTCTGTTCAACATTCAGAGACCTCCAGGCATCTGTTGCAGCTGGTGTGGTATTGATGGATTCTGGGCTGGTGTTTGTTTAGGCCCGGCTCTAGAGAAACTGTCCCGGCGGTGCGTCGTCACGCTGGGGATTTGACAGCACTTCTGAACCCAGCAGCTCCCTTTGCTTTGCAGCATATTTAGAGCGTTACACTAACCGGGATAATGTTACCGCAGTCCCTGTGAGCTGGTCCAATCAAAGACCTTCATTACTAAATACTCTAAAGCAGCCAAAAGCCCATCATGGGGTAAAGGGTTTAACAGCTTTCACTGAAGCTTGACTCCTCAGCAATGACTCATAATCTGTTTCGGTTGTTACTTTGAGCCAGATTCTTCTTACAAAGCATCTGGCAATAACAGCCGTTTCGCTGGTCACTTTGTGGAAACGGACACTTTATGGTTGTCAATTAATGCAGTGAACTACACCTGTGGTTCCTCTGCTTTGACTCCTATGCAGGATTATTATCGTTAACTAAAACATTTCTGTTCATTGAAATAAAGCTGAAATAAAGTTGAAAGACTTCAACTAAACTAAAATTAGCCCTTAAACGCATACCTCGGGTCTTTAGTGACCCGGGATGTCATTCACTACCCTCCCCCTCATTCATTTTTTAAAAAAAGTTAAGACATCAACCTTCTTAGTATAGAGGGTATGCGCGACGTCATCGCCAGCCGAAGTGACTGCGGTTACGCCCACTGAGTGGCAAAAAGACTGAGTGGCAGCATTGGTTTTCAGCCTGAATGCCATGAGAAACACACAAAACACATCTAAAAAGGGAAAGAGCTTTGAGATTGACTGTACAAACAGATTTGACAAAGAAATCTGAGGGGTTTTTTTTACAGACTTCTGAAAGCTACAGAAAAGAGAAGCAAATGGGTCACTGCATTTCCCAGAAACAACCGGACTCCAGGCAGTGAAACATGGATTTGCAGTTATCATTTTGTCTCAATATGTTGAATTTTGGGGTAAAATCACATCCTATATATTGTAGGCTATTGTTATATATTGTATTAACAACTCATCAATTAAATATTTACCATCGTGTGTTCTGCCTAATTTGATGTTTATAATAAACACTGACAAGAACTAGTTTTAGGGCTGGACGATATGACTATATATATATATATATAACATTGATAGCCTATAAGTGATCAACCAGATTTAGACCAACTTATATTGTATTTATATGAAGCGTTCACAGGCAAATTTACTTAGTGCATTTCCCCGGCATCGGAATCAGGGACATATACTGTATATAATGTCATAAAACACGTTTCCTGCAGGTTGCATGACCTCACTGGATCGTTAGTTGTAAGTCCAACCTTTAATTTAAAGCATTGACGTCACTTTCCCGCTGGAACACGCCCCCTCAGCCGGACTGAGTGGCAAAAGAGCTGCTACATGACTGGAGTTAATAGGAGAAACTGCAAAAACGAGAGTAAAACAAACGATTATCAGTTTAAACTAAAGGTTGGACTCGATATAGTGTTCCTTGCAACTTACCAAAGATCCAGTGATCCATGGATACTAACTTAGTGTTATAGTAATAGTGTTTCCTGATGACTAAACCTAAAATTAAAACCGAAATAAAAATAAATTACATGAATATGTAAATAGCCTAGCAATATCTAAAATAAAATAAACTAATAAAATGACAAAAGCACATAATGAAATAACCAAAAATGTAACTAACATGAAAACTAAAAATATAAAAATAAAAGCTAATTCAAAATAAATAAATAAAAACTATAATAAAACTAAAATAACAGTGCTCTTGTGTGAGCTTGAGGAGAATACTTCATTCATTCACTAAAAATTCCCAAAACATTAGGAGTTGAAGAAAAATGATAAATAAAAGTTTCATGTTCTCTTAAGTCATGTGATCAGGTTCAGACATTTTAAGTGTCTGAATACTTTTTTGGAGGCCACTGGAGCAACAACGCTAACCGATACAGTGTCAGTTCCTACTTTGACGCCTGCTGAAATGGAAATGAAGTTATCACACTGCACTGGACTAATACGAGGCTCTAATTGATATAATAAATGCCACTCAGATCATTTCTGCCACATGTGGAGCAACAGACGAGCACAGACTGCTTTAAACAAACCATCATGTTAAAATGCTTTGAGCTTCTGTACTTTGTTGACAGACTCGACAACTTGACTTTTATGTGTTTTACGATGACACTAAAATATCATCCACCAGTGGCTGCAGTTAAACCAGTCACAACTATATTTTACAACTATCTTTTTATGCCATAAATGCAACATGAAAAGTATATGATATATTCACTAATAAGGCCATTACATTCAAAATGGTTTGTGCAAATGAAAGACAATTCATATTTATTGTATTGGTGAATTGTTATCATTCAAATATGCTTTGCTGCTATTAATTATGGTTCTTATTAATATAAATAATAAGTTGTTCTGCTGCTTTTTTTCTTCTTCTGGAAACCATGCTACATTTGTGTCAGAATTATTTGATTGATATAAAGTTCAAAAGAACATTTATTTGAAATAGAAATATTTTGTAACATTACAAATATCTTTTGTATAATTAAACGTGTCCTTGATAAATAAAAGTACTAATTTTTTTCTTTCTAAAAAAACAAAACTACTTACTCCAAACTTTTTAACATTAGTGTATCACAGTTTCCACAACATTATTAAGCAGCAAAAACAGTTTTCAACATTGATAATAATAAGTAAAGTTTATTGAGCAGCAAATCTCAAAAATAGAATAATTTCTGAAGGATCATGTGACACTGAAGACTGGAGTAATGATGCTGAAAATTCAGCTTTGACATCAAAGGAATAAATTACATTTTAAAATATATTTAAACAGAAAACAAGTTATTTTGAATTGTAATAATATTTCACAATATTAATGTTTTTTACTGTATTTTTGACCCTAACCCATTACTTTCAAAAACATTAAAAAAAAAAATACTTATTCCAAACTATTTGCTGTCTTATTTGTCATAATGTGGGAACATAAAAATCACCTAGGACCCCTCCACATGACATCACTCTCTCCAGTATCCCATAAGGCTTTGAGGGCCAGATGTCATGAAACGGCCGAAGAACCAATGGATCCGTGTTACTGCCAGCAGCTCATGCAGCATTACTGCTAATAAATCTTTGCCGTTATGGAAAATCACAATCTCACAGCCAACAACTGCTTATACCATCAATCCACAGGCATGTTTGTGAAGGTTATTTCTGCTCTCAGTGCAGCACAGTGTGTCTAGACTCATGGAAACATTGAGCAAAGCATCATATGAGATGACAGCTTGATTATATTTCTGAGCATCACTCACTGATGATATTATGCATGAAAACTGTTTATGAGCGTTATTAGGTTTATAATCTACTGAATATTGAGAAAACTTTAGAATTATAATGTTAAAGAAGGCCTATTCTGTGACAGTGTTGGTGGTAATGCTTTGCAAGAAACGTGAGATACATAATCAGATTACATTTTTCAAGTAAAGAGTAAAGTAACAGTACTTTTAAATTTACAACAACATATCTGACTTCACTTTTTTCAAATAAGTAAGTTACTTTGTTTTCCTATTTATTGACTGACACCTCTCATGTCAGTGTTGAGAGAAATCGTCATGCGCGCTGTGTAAACATGATGGTTATTTTAGTTCTAGACTAAATGTGAGCATGCATTTATTCATCTCACTTGCACAAAAAAGTTTCTCAAAATGAATAAAAACAGGGAAATGCAAACTCAGAATATTATACAAACATGAGATAATTAAATGTAAAACTATAAAAAGATGCATTTCATCTCACTTATTTTTCCTATGTCTTTGCTGCTGACTTTTAATGATCTAATTCAACCATGATAAGCAAAAATTATTTAAGTGAAACATCACATTTGCAATTTTTTTTTTTTTTTTGCATCCGAAATCACATACTTCCCTACTATATAGTAGGCTAAAAACAGTATGACAAAAGAAGTATGTCTGAATTCACAGTCCTCATAAAAGAGTTGGCAAAAAGTGCCCGAATGACCTATTCTTCCAGCGAGATTCTGAAGTGTGCTTATGATGGACAATTAACTATCCCATGAGGCCACAGGAGAGGGTTTATAAATGGCAGTAAAGCGACGTAACTGATGCTGGTCGGTCTCATAATAATGACAACATGGTGATAGTACATCCAGATTATTCATATTACACAGATTCATACTAGAATGCATTTTTTTAGCTGTACAATCAGATTAATTTAATTTTTTAAGTCCAATCAACTTGGATGTTTAAGTTATTTCAACTTTAATTACATTAAACTGACTTGAAAAATGTGTTGAATCTTGTATATGTTGAAAAATATGTTGAAAGTTAAAGCAATGTAAAAACATTAGTTGTCACAACTTATTGATCATATCATTTTTATCAATGTACTTTCCATAAAAAGTAACCACGCAATTAGTAACTTTTTTAGGGAGTATGCAATATTGTAACGCATTACTTTTAAAATGAACTTTCCCAAACACTTATTAAAGAATGCAGTGTGAAAATTTGATTACAAACCAAAAGATTATGTCAGATTGCAATGGTCTGCTGCATCACCCACAACCAAACTCTCAGAATCGGCCTGCAAACTCAGGTAATTGCACATTTTCTGGCTGCATAATTTCTTTTAAAAATGATACAAAGTCAAAACAACAATATAAACAAAAGACAAAATGTCCACCTATTATTTCACACCCATTAGCTCAGCACAAATCGGCACAGGCGTGATTAAACCTCTTAAACAGGCCGAGTTTTCACGGAACTGTAGAGAATGCTAAACAAATCCCAGATAATCCTCATTTGTATTTCAGAATGTTCTATTCAGAGATTCCGGCCCCTGAAGACACACGGACACGGTCACTTCTCTTCAAAAGAAACATGCTCTGTTTACACAAAGCACTTACAAATGAGCCCCTCTGGGTAAAGCAGATGACATGTGAACTTCACCGGCCACAGGAAGACGTCACCAAAATACACTAACACTAATACTACTAGTAATAGTACACAGCAGCTGTTACTGCATGTAGTAATGTAATCAGACATTTTTGCAGCAATTAAATACACAGATCATGTGGGATTTAGAAGTAGAATTCCTGATGAAACACAGAGAGCAAACTCTTGTGCTGTGAATCAAACTATAGATGTTATAGAACGATACAGTTTAACACACGGCACCAGAGCACTGCATCTCCACTGACATCGTTTCACCCTCCAGCTCTTTTGAGATTTACTGGACATACATAAAATTTAAAGAGAATGTATAATAATGTACAAAAGAGTTAGAACTATCAATTACTTTAATGTGAAATAAATCTATAAAATGGAAAAATCCATCAAAGCAGTTTTCAAAGCAAGCAAATAAAATAAGGCAAAGGATCTAAACAATGCAATACTGGATAAAAAATAAAAACATAGAACAGAAAACTTGGATCTTATTGTAAAATTTTAAATCATAATTCCTTTTAAAATAAGCAGTATCTTTAAAAATTGATGACTTTGTAAAATTAATAATCACATAATTATAATTTTATACATGCACACAAATAAAATATGCTTCCTTTTTCCCCAAACAGCTTTAAATATTAAATTCTGGTGACTTTGTGAGCAGCGTTTTTACATTTTCTTGAGTATAATGTAGCATTAAGAAAACTATTGATAACAGATTCTTCCATTTCTTGCATAACTAAATTTATATTGTTACAAGGTATATTTTTCCTTATTAATGTTCCAGAAAATGGATGGAAACTAAATGGATAGTTCATTTGTGTTCACTCATAAGCTGCGTTCCAAATCAAAGGCTGCATCCTTCGAAGTCCACAAAGATTGAACTGAGCATTGTTAAATGGGAATGTCTTTCCTACAGAGGATTGCAACTGTGACAGCTGCCATTGACGAGCAACAGTAACATTTGTACAGGACTTTTTTTAAAAGCTATATTCAACTGTCTGAAAACAAAACAGGATTCACAACCAGTCTAAATATGTTCACCCAGGGCCATTCATGTACATAATAACGAGTATAAACTATCTATAAAGTAACATCTTGGTGAGATACAAGTCAACATTAAAAAAAAAAAAAAAAAAACCATGAAAAAACATTTGAATCGTTAAATAGTCAAGTAAATTGAAACCTAATACTTATTTAAAAATGTAATCTGTAATTTAAAAAAATCCTGTTGTCATCTGTGCGCAATGAATCTTGCAACAGCCTTCATTGCGCCGATCTTCTTCGAATGAAGACGAAGGATGCCGCCTTTGAGTTGAGTTTCATACAAAAATGAAAATTCTGTCATCATTTACTCTTCCTCATGTTGTTCCAAACCTGTATGACTGTCTCTCTTCTGCTGAACACAAAAGAAGATATTTTGAAGAATGTCTGTAACCAAACAGTTTTTTTTCTCCATACTATGGAATTCAAAGGGTTCATTCAACTGTTTGGTTACCCATATTCTTCAAAATACCTTCTTTTGTGTTCAGCAGAAGAAAGAAATCCATAGGGGTGTGGAACAAATTAAGGGGGAGTAAGTGATGACCAAATTTTCATTTTGGGGTGAACTATCCCTTTAAGTGAACTTTGGCCTCCTCATTTTTTATACAAACATTGTGTTACCAGGTCATGACAATTTCAAAGGCATCGCTCTTGTACAATTTTAAGATATGTTATATAAACAAGTGAAAAGGATTTCTGCAGAAATCTCACGTGGACCTGCTCATAAGCTTCAACATTGAAAACAAATGAAAAAGAATGTAAAAAACTTAAAACAGATAAAACCAGATCAAACCACTACAAAGGACATCAAAACCTGAAGAATTTCATCAGTTTGGCTGGCTTGTCAGCAGAAAAAAAATTGCTCTTTTTATCAAGTCACACTCTTATGGTCTTGTTATTCCAAAACAGTGTCCTTTCTCTTATAAATTAGCATCATTACACAACATTCATATACTGTATAAGACTGTATTATCTTCCTAATGTTTTACTGATATGAAATAAAATAAAATAAAAACATAAAATCTTATCTCTTATTATTATCTTACAGTTTTTTACGATTGTTTACACACTAAAATAAAAATTTCCACACAATTTGCAAAATTGTACTCCAAGGAGCAAAACACCTCCACAGATTTGCACAACATTACACACAATGTCTGCTTCACCCTTTTTGCAAAACATTACACACAGTGATTTGTAAAACTCTACACACATTTTCACACCTTAGACACAGTTAAGGATTGTGAGGTTACTTCCTTGTCATTACAAAGCCCCGGATTGCCAATGACAACACTAATGAAGAAATTGGATAAATTGGACAACCACCAGGTGTGGAAGCACACATGTGCTAATTTGAAAACGCAGCATTCAGGTGTGCTAAAAGGCAGCAGGTGAGTTCACCTGTCTTCAACAAAGATGGAAGGAGCTAGAAGAAAAAGAAGAAGAGTGAGAATGAGAGGGGGAGCTCAAAGAGGAGATGAAGGAGGTAGAGGAAGAGGCCTAGGTAGAGGAAGAGGCCCAGGTAGAGGAAGAGGAGAAGGAGGTAGAGGAAGAGGCCCAGGTAGAGGAAGAGGAGAAGAAGGATATAGAGGAGGAGGCCTAGGTAGAGGAAGAGGAGAAGGAGGTAGAGGAAGAGGCCTAGGTAGAGGAAGAGGAGAAGAAGGAGATAGAGGAAGAGGAGAAGAAGGAGATAGAGGAAGAGGCCTAGGTAGAGGAAGAGGAGAAGGAGGTAGAGGTAGAGGAAGAGGAGAAGAAGGAGATAGAGGAAGAGGAGAAGAAGGAGATAGAGGAAGAGGCCTAGGTAGAGGAAGAGGAGAAGGAGGTAGAGGAAGAGGCCCAGGTAGAGGAAGAGGAGAAGAAGGAGATAGAGGAAGAGGAGAAGAAGGAGGTAGAGGAAGAGGCCTAGGTAGAGGAAGAGGAGAAGGAGGTAGAGGTAGAGGAAGAGGAGAAGAAGGAGATAGAGGAAGAGGAGAAGAAGGAGATAGAGGAAGAGGCCTAGGTAGAGGAAGAGGAGAAGGAGGTAGAGGAAGAGGCCCAGGTAGAGGAAGAGGAGAAGAAGGAGATAGAGGAAGAGGAGAAGAAGGAGGTAGAGGAAGAGACCTAGGTAGAGGAAGAGGCCTAGGTAGAGGAAGAGGTAGGGAAGGACTTATGCCATGAAGACATAGCCTGTGATGTGGATGAAATCTTATGGCCTGATCCAGCCAGACGGAGAGATGATGAATAGTTACAGTATTCTTGTTGCTTTTACAGTAGTTTTTCTTCAGAGTCAAAGTGTATGTACTTCATGCAGTAATTTTTATTTGTCTACAGATTTTATTTGTTTCATTGATTTCATTGTTGGTTGATTACTGTAACTGATTATAGTAAGAAATACTGTGTAAGTATTGAAATAAATACTTTTGAAATATAATAAATAATATTGAAATATTCAGTCTGCAGCATCAGTGTTGTGCAGTGCTTTGTAAAGTTTATAGCCTATTTGTGTACATTCTCCCTATATCTCAAACTAATCATGAAGAATGTTGTGGGTATGTCACTATTTTTTTATTTTTTGTCATCTAAATTATCCCTTACATAACAATGTCTGGCCAAAAATCTAGCACATGCTATTTCCTAAAATTAGTTTTTTTACAAATGTGTTTTATATTTATCACAGCTGTGTGTAACTGGCTGCAATAGTGTCTGATCATTGAGGACTGTGTTGGTTAAATGAAAACTAATAGCATTTTCACAAATATGTGTATATGTTTTGACTGAAGTGTGTATGTTTTGACTGAAGTGTGTCATTTTGCAAACAATCTAGGAATTATGCAAATTGAGTGTGGTGTTTGGATAATTGTGATTCTGTTTTGAAAAAAAGAACCCGGTTTTCAAAATTGCGTGTAAACAATTGAAAAAAACTGTAAAAGTAAAATTTGGGGTTACACTTCATTTCGAGGGTTCACTTTAGACAATCTACTAACTACTGTATAAGTAACTTTTTGTGTGTTTGTGTTTTTTTTTTTTAAATCACATTTTCCCCCATTTCATTCCTTATGGGGGTCAAATTGACCCGCAAGGGAAAGATTGGTTACTATTTTATCACAACAACAAAAACTCCTTGAATCCAGTCAATTTGTGTGTTTTCCAAATTTCAAGTGCGACAAAACCCCAAGGTCTTGGACCGCTCCGATGAACACAATTTTTAAAAATTAAAAGAAAATGACTTTCGGGTCAAAATAACCCGAACTAAGGATTTAGTTGCAAAGTTACTTACAGTTAATGGAATATCTAAAGTGGACTATAGAAATAAAGTGTGTAACCATGTGGCTGCATCATTACTCTTCTTCAGCATGAACTTCTACCTCAGTGGTCACCACCACTGCATCTGCATTTACACCTGTACCTGCTTCTGAACCTGTGCCTGCATCCACGGCTACATCTACTAGTGCTTGTGTGTCTGCCATCCCTGCATTTTCGACAGGCAAGACATCATCATAGTCCTCCTTGTTCTCTATCTCCACTTCATAGGTGTCCTGATCTGCTGAGAACATTAAGGAAAAAGGTCACCACTGATTCCACAGGGGTACTAACTAAACGCAAACACACACTGGAGGGTGTGCCTTTTAGTGCTGTACCTAGAATGTTGTCGGGTCGCTTGGGAAGGAGTGGGGCGTCGTCATCAGCGTGGGTTTGGTGAAGAGAGATGTCACTGTTTTGTCCCTCAATGTCATCATATTCGGTCCCAGAGGAGCCTTCACTTCTATCATCTGCATCCTCCCCTCCTGTTGGAGAACCGAATATGATTTACTCTAAAACAAATAAGTAAATATATATTTATTGTGTGAATATTATTGACTATTCCAAATCAATTTAACCTACTGTCCTTTCTCATAACACGTGAGAGTAAGCATCATTAAACAGCATTTGTATATAGGATACTGTATGAATGCTGAATATGCGAATGCTAAATATATACATTATATATATTTATTTATATAAACATATTTAGATACATTTATTCCAATATTTTATATTGCTTTTATATTTTTTTCTTTTTCTCACATAGTCCAAAAATATCCTATAAATTTCAGTCTGATTCATATTCATACATTTATTTAGCCTGATATGGGATGTCATTTTAGCTGACAAAAAATAACATTTTAGTTTATCAAACATTTAAAAAAAAGAAAACCAGTGTAAATAAAAATTTTATTATCATATTTTCAATCTTGTCTTTATTATTTTTTGACAAAGGTCATGATGAAAAATTTCATCAGTAATTTTGTTGAGATTAACAGTTATTTTAGTTACAGAACACTTGGATGGAAAAATGGACGTGTAGGCAGACAGACAGACAAATATTTAAATATCTTACCCGTCTTGTTGACAGAATCCACATCCTCATAGTCATCATATTCTAATGATGACGCCTTTCCTTGAGACAAATCTGAAACAGATTTGGCTAGCAGTAATATCTTTGCTTTAAATACACACACACACACACACACACACACACACACACACACACACACGTGCCGCGCACAAACAAGTTATGTGTTTGTGTTTTACTGTATGGGGACTTTCCATAGACATAATGATTTTTATATTGTACAAACTGTGTATTCTATCCCCTACCCCTAAACCTAGCCATCACAGAAAAATGTGTGCATTTTTACATTTTCGAAAAACATCAGTTAGTGTGAATCGTTATAGACCAAATAGGACAATAATTTCAGATATTACGATTCTTTGTGGGGACATTTTGTCCATTTAGGGTTTACCTGGACCACCCACCCTGCCACCAACCCACCCTTCCACACACACACACACACACACACACACACACACACACACACACACACACACACACACACACACACACACACACACACACACACACACACACACACACACACACACACACACACACACACACACACACACACACACACACACACACACACACACACACACACACACACACACACACACACACAGCTACATTTCCATTGGATATCATTTTTGTATTAGCTCATGCTCATTCTTTATATATGCATTATCCTATGTCTTTATATTCACATCGTTCAAAATAAGAATGAAATAATATACCTCTGTCCTCTTCCTCCATGTTTTTCATTTCATTCCTGTCAATGTTGATGTCTTTGCCATTTTTATTTCTGTAATTTCTTACTGCAAAAAGAGAAACAGGTAGAAAGTTGTGCTGTTGGAGGCCAAGGATGATAAATGGATACAGTTAATGTTTTGTTATGTAAATGTTATCATTTTATATTTATGTGAATGTTGTGCCTCTATTGTTCAATCTGCAGTGAAACAAGGACTGGGAAACACCGCCATCAACAGGTTAACAAGATGAAGGCACTTCAAATATCACTGTAACTTCAGTGTGTGAAAATAATGTTTGTCTGCAGATCAAGATGACTTCTTTCTGCAAGGTGCAAGTGATACTTACAGACTAAAAGTAGGCGTCTCCTATTCATCCACATAAAAACCATAATCAGCAACCCCAGTATGCCCAGCGATAGTCCCACTATCAGACCAGTATTATCTGGAGGTTCAACTATCTCCTTATAACCTGCAGTTTTAATGATAGTTTCAAGGGTCAGAATATTTATTAACTTTTACTAAAGCTATTTAACAAGAAAGAAAGCAGTGGTAAAACAAATACTACAAAGATAGATGATTTTCCTGTCATACTTTTTTACCTTCACATTTGATTTGAGCATGGCCTTCTGTGCATTTTTCATTGAGAACCTGCACACACTGAGAAATGTGCCCGTAGCTCTCTGGACGTTTAATGGTCACCTTCATTGCATTGGCTACGTCCTTTATCTCCACAAGTTTTTGACCATTCATGCAGTTAAGCATGTCACAAACTTCTCTAGTATGATTTTCATTTAGGGCTCCACAGACATATACCCACTGATCTCCATACTTGACCGCAAGCTTCCCGCCACACTTCTCAGTGGTGCCGAACTCCATTCCCACTGCAATAAAAATGTCAATTCTGTAAGTGGAAGTAACTGGAAGTATATTCCATACATTTGAATAATCTTTTTAATGTTTAAAAACTTGTATATATCTGTTTCTGATCAAAGTAAATTAGCAATACATAGGCATGTAGATGAGAAAACAGAAATTGACCAACAACTACAAAACCCAAATTTTGATTTCATGGGATGTTTAAAGATACACTGTAACTTTTAACTGCGTGCATTTTGCGGAAGAACATTGTTTTGGTTGTGCTTCGGCTCTGCTTGACTGTGCGGATGAATATGACTATTTTCATTTAGACGGTCAGGCCAAATTCGATTTTGTTGCATATCCGATTGAAATCCGTTCAGAATTAGCTAATGTGAACAGCAAAAATGAATTGTTATTTTCACAAATCCGTTTCAAGCTACATCCATATGTGGTTTGAAATCCCCTTCAAATCTCTTTTCTGGAAATCTGTTTCAGTCGGACTGCTCTGATCGATTTCACATGGTTTATGTGTCTTTCTCATGCAACGTAAAATGTAAACGTCAGACGTTATAGGAAACATGCTGAAAGTCGCTGCCTCTGCTTGTGCCGCTGTCTCAGAAGACGCAGTGGTCCAGCGCGGCGGCTAAACATTTCCATGTTCTAAAATTTAAATAAGACGACATCTTTACTGCTAACCCCTCTATGTTGCGGTTTGTTGTTGTTTTTGGGGTATTCCTACCAACGCAACGTCATCATCATAGAAACCAATGCAGATATTCCGGATAACGAAAGAGCTGCATGGACACGCAAATCGGATCGGAACAGTTGCAAAACAACAGTGGGGACATGAATAATTTTGGATTAGATTCCAATCGGATACACAAATAATCGGATTTGGACAGTGTGAACATGCTCATAAAACATTAACTACTAGACTTAAGAGATATAACCAGTTTAGATGGAAAGGATCTCAAGCCGACTAGCTGAAGACATTACTGTAGCTTTAGGCATTAATAGACACTATACTTCCTTGAAAATAAATTCTAGCACAGCGCTACAATAAACACAATGAAATGATCCAGTAGATACAGTATATCTTTACAATGACCTCTGTTAGAGTGCTACATATGGCATTTCACTTTCACAACATTTCGAATCCCTCAGTTGTTGCCATCTCTACAAATCCAATGTTGATTTTGTCTTTTCACTCAGGCGCATTCTATTTTTCAAGTTCGAGATTTAGCGCCTCCATGTCAACCTTTCTCACTCGTTGTGACAACAAACATATGCCACTCCCACAAAGCAACTTTTCTCTATTTACGGATATGCACGGGCGAGTGAAGTGTGTACGTAATTTCCCGAGAAAACCTGACATGTTTAAAATATTAAAAACTTACAATCAGGGTAAAACAAAACACGTTTTGTAAAAAAAGGATTGATGATGGATTGACTCATTTAAATGTTGTTAATTTTGAACAACAACAAAAAAGTTACATAGTGTACCTTAAAAAGAGGACCTATAGATTTCAGCATATTTATAGCCCAGTATGTGTATGACTCACTTTGACAGGCCACAGAAAGGATTTTTTTACATTTGCCCTTCGTATGGCCGCACTGCCACAGCAGCGTCTCCTTGCCAGAGCAGCTGAAATGCCAGCAATCTTCTTTCTGCATTTCTGTACTCCAGCTGTGGAAGGCCTTACCACAGCCGAGGCTGACACATAACTCACTGTGCATATAATGATTGTCCAAATGAGACGCACAAACATTCTCCGTCTCATTTATGCGCACCTCGCCTGTGCAGCCTTTGGAGAGGCTAATGGGTGGAAGTTTAGCTGGAGAGGAATGAAACCAGACAATCAGATATTCCTGTATGGCATGTTTATAGAATAGTTGGGAAAGAGTTTAAGAATTGATGCCCTTTCAAATCATGAGTTTGGCATGGCCACAGTCTCTTGAATTGAAAACTTAATTGGAAACCAACAAAATCTGAAACAGGCAAAATACTAAATACTGGCATGCTGTTTATGTTCGTTTTGAACACTTTGGGGTAAATTAGAGCATTCTGGGAAATGAAGTGGTCTTCTATAATAGTTTAAAAAAATCAAAGTAATTAAAATGTGTGTGTGTGTATATATATATATATATATATATATATATATAGTACAGGCCAAAAGTTTGGAAATATTACTATTTTTAATGTTTTTGAAATAAGTTTCTTCTGCTCATCAAGCCTGCATTTATTTGATCAAAAATACAGAAAAAACAGTAATATTGTGAAATATTATTACAACTTAAAATATAGTTTTCTATTTGAATATACTTTAAAAAATAACTTATTCCTGTGATGCAAAGCTGAATTTTCAGCATTCTGCTCATCAAGCCTGCATTTATTTGATCAAAAATACAGATTTTTTATATTTTTTTATATTGTGATATATTATTACAATTTAAAATAATTGGTTTTCATGTGATGCAAAGCTAAATTTTCAGGATCATTACTCCAGTCTATCACATGATCCTTTAGAAATCATTCTAATATGATGATTCATTATCAAAGTTGGAAACAGTTCTGCTGCTTAATATTTTTTCATAACCTGTGATACTTTTTTAGGATACTTTGATGAATAAAAAGTAAAAAAATAAAAAGAAAAAAAAGAAGCAAATTTTTTAAAAAAATTAAAATCTTTTGTAACAACAATATACACGACTGGTCAGTAATTTTTTTTCTTTCTTTTTTGAAATAAATCAATACTTTTATTCAGCAAGGATGTGTTAAATTGATAAAAAGTGATAGTAAAGATGATTTATATTATTAGAAAATATTTTTTTATTTTGAATAAATGCAGTTCTTTTTAACCTTTTATTCATCAAATATATTAGGCAGCAGAACTGTTTCCAACTGAGAACTGAGGTAGATGCAGAAAGATTTCTAAATGATCATGTGATAGACTGGATGTCACATGTGACAATGAAGACTGGAGTAATGATGCTGAAAATTCAGCTTTGCATCACAGGAATAAGTTATTTTTTAAAGTATATTCAAATAGAAAACTATATTTTAAGTTGTAATAATATTTCACAATATTACTGTTTTTTTCTGTATTTTTGATCAAATAAATGCAGGCTTGATGAGCAGAAGAACTTCTTTCAAAAACATTAAAAATAGTAATGTTTCCAAACTTTTGGCCTGTACCATACATATATATGTGTATATATATATATATATATATATGCATATGTGTGTTATTTTAGCATCATTGATATACTATAAAAAAAGTATTAATATTTTTAATGTTTTTATTTTTAGATTTTTTTTATTTATTTAAATTTTAGCAATTTTGTTGAGTGTTTTTGTCATTTTTAATAGTTTTGGTCTTTAAAAAAAATGTCTATATAGGTGTCATACATTTATATTTCAGTTTTAGTTATTTTAGTTTAGTTTTATTATTTAATTATTTAGTTTTTATTATTTAAGTTAAACTAAATTAAGATGAGAAATGTTGCCTTGGCCACTAGTTTTAGTTAACTATAATAAACCTAATATACTGTACATTTAATATATATTTAAGTTCCAATACAAAGCACAAATATATTGATTAATTTATAACTGAATTGGAATTTGATGTTTAAAACTGAATTGTCCATTTAACTCTGAATGGTGCACAACCCTGGTTTACTTAAACGTCAATTAAAAAAAAATAGATGGCAGTGCTGCTAAGAAAATAATGTTCTCTAAAAATAAGTGTTTATAACTGAGGTGATACCTACCGTCACATGTGATGTTTAATTGCCCTTTTTTTTGGGAGGCCTGATTATCTCTCTCACATTCCCAAATATTCGTCTTCCCTGAGCAATTATAGGTCTTACTCCACCACTCTTTTGTGTCATTGGCTTTATTGGAGTGTGTTGTGTAGTTTCCACACTGTAGATACTTGCACATCTCTTGCCCTTCCTCTTGGCCCCATCCCTGTGCGCTGACGTGCTGCATTTTCCCTTCACTCAGAGCATATACAGGACCACTGCAGGGGTCTTTCTCTTCATACAGGAGCAATCGTTTCCATCCTGTTACATCAACGGCAGAAATATTAAAGGTTTCTGTTAGCATGTTTAAGATGGAGAGGTTAAAAGTCAGAGGATATGCAGAAACTACACCCTTCACCTAAAAGGAAATATATGCACATTTCAAAAGAATTATTATCATCAAAAAAAGTGCAAAATACCTGTGCATTTTATATAGCCGGCAGTGCACTTGTCTTTGTCTGAAATGCTTTCGAGTGTACATTCGGAAACAGATTTGGCATCACTCTTACATTGAATGTTTGATAGTCCTGCCTCTTGTAACTCGTCTTGTGAATCAGTAGGGTTAAACTCCCCACAATTCAATTCACTGCAGATTGCATTACCAAGATTTGGATTAAGAGTGTAATTGCAGACGGGTATCCACTTCCCAAGGTAAGACAGTGACACAGTTCCAGCGCATTTGTCTCTTGGATCCTCCAGTTTAGCTGTGACGCTGCCTGCAGGGAGTGTATCAAATAAATGTTTATCAAATGGCTTTTCACTTTGTTCTTAACCCTGGATTAACATCTTATTTAACCCGAGATTAAAGAACTGAGGTAAATGCAACGTTAAGTTCAAATGTCTTTCCGCTGTTGAAACACTGATTGAGCGATTACATGAGACATGATACATTTCGGTAAGTTGTTGCCTAATGTATTTCCCATCATACTTTATTAACAATTATGCGTGTTTTTTGTTTGTATTAAAGACGAAAAGATGACTCGAAAACACCATTTATTGTTTGAACTGTACACATTACCTGTGCATATCACTTGGACTGGGTCTCTGCAGAAGGAGTCGCTGATGGGAATAAACCTGCACATGCTTATATTTTTCACCTCATTTAAGCAGTACACACTATAGCGGGTCACAAATCCACGGTACTGTGTCGGAATCTTTTTTAACTGGCTCTGAATTGGTTTACCACAGCCCAAGTCATTACAGATCTTTACAGAGTCTTCACTTTCAATTTTGCAAACTCCTCCACATTTTCCATTTATGCAGACCTCCACCGTTCCCCAGCATCTTTCATCCTTTTCCCCTTCAGGCTTGTTTCGAAGTGTCACGCTCACCGAGCCTACAAGTGGCATTATTAAGAATATAAGCATTTTACACAGCAATGTTAAACCTACACTATGTAGGTCTTGGTCCTCTAGTGGTTAAAAATAAAACTGCATATATCTTGAAAATCAACACTGCTTTAGTTGCGCTTCGGCTTTGCTCCTCTGCAGATGAATGTAGTCCTTTTAAATTTGAAATAATATTTCACAATATTACAGTTTTACCGTAATTTTGATCAAATAAATGTAGTCTTGGTGAGCATAAGAGACCTCTTTCAAAAACTAAGAAATTGTAATGTATTTTTTTAGAGGTACTGCTCATGTCCTCACTTAAGTCTAAAATGCAAGTAAGACTCTGATTGACTATTTTTTTTAAAGGCCGCAGTGCCTTTAAGACTGCACATGCTTATGGTTTGCTGTTGAATCCAGTGTAGCTTTTCCTTCAAAAAAAAAAAATTGCAAAGCATTGTCAAAAATCACAAAACTATTTGTGCTAAAATATGCAATTGATCAAATTAGATTAAAATGACAGTCAATAGCCAAACATAACAATTATGTCAATTATGTGAGTGGTATAAGACCCCTTTACTCAGGGAAAAACAAAAAACAAAACAAAAAAAATGCTGTAAAAAAGTGTATGATATGATCTCTGTGATTCTAAAGTAACTTACTATTCACTAGATCAGTTATTTAAGTCACATTTTTCTAAATAACTAGTTTGCTGAAAATTGCAGTCATATACAAGGTAAAAACAATGAGAAATGTTGGTGACACACATACCTGAACATGTGACATTGACAAATGTGCCGTTTTCAATTTCAAAGGAGTCTACAACACCACACTGCGTTGCACGGCATGTGTCGTTGGCTTCTGTCTTGTTGTTTGCTATCAGTTTAACAGGCCGCGGATTGGCCTCGGCCTCATCAAATGACTTAACGAGTACTCTTCCCTTGCAGGGAGAATCACCTTCAAAGAACATAAGTTCTTCCTCTGCGAATGAAGATAATGGATTTGTGGTTACTTACAGAGCATGCTCTACATGAAGAGTAAATCGGAGTGATACCTTAGCTTTAATTACTTAATAAACAAAAGCAAAAACTACTGGGATGAAGTATGCTGAAAAATAAGTAAATATTGTGAAAATATGTAAAAAAAAATATTTCTATATCATATTATTACTTACTTTGGCACACGATTTGTACATTTGGCCCCCCTGAGCTTGGAGGTCTCTTCTCTATTTTTAAGCACTCATGGAGTTTTGCTGAAGAGCTTTCACACTTGAAAAGCTGTTCCAGTTGATTCTTATTCCCTTCGATGAAGGAAGGTTTTTTTTTCTCTACTGGAGTACCACATTTGAGATGTGTACACACCATGGCTGAGTTCACACCGGTCCACACATTGGAGTTTATGGACTTCCATGAGTCCTCCAATTGCAGCTCTACACGTCCAGAACAACGACCCAGACCATCACTCAAACGCACATCCAAGCTGCCTGCCATTTAAAACCATCATATTTTATTATTGCCTCAGTTGCAGGTGATTTAAGTAACTTTCCTGTATATTCTGAGTAGATCGTAATTAACTGCAAGGCTGTCTCAGTTACCTGCACATGTAACAGTGGTTGGCCTGCATTGTTTTCTCTCATGTTTGGCCAGGCAATGCCACAGTGACTCCTCGTTGCCCAGGCACTCAACGTTAGTCAGCAAACCCTCAGTAAAGACGCTGCCCTCTTTCTCCCTCAGCAACCCTCCACAGCCAAGCTCTTTACACACTTGCTCCCCCATTCCTTTATTTAATTCATTGTAGCACACTGCATAGTTAGAGCCGTTCACACTAACACTAACAGTTCCAAAACACTTTGATGTGAAGTTGAGGAGCTTGACGGTGTCTGTGAACACAGAAAATGCAATCTTTACAATACCTAATTAACAAACAAATAAAAATAAAAAAGGATTCAAATGAAAACGTGATTTTTTCTTTAAAATGAAACATTTGCAGTTTGCATTCAATAAAACTTGTATGCATTAACACCACAATATACATCAAACAAAACAATAAGAATGAATATGTGATGCTGACTTTTCAAATATACCTTTTTCTAAAACACAAAAATTATGTGGCTATTTTTTCATATCATATTCATGTTTTTTCCTTCATCAGAAGGATGGCTTTTTTGGCCTGTTACTACCCCATGTGTTTCACAATTCTTGCAAGATTATAAAATCTGAACAAAATGTATGGAAGTAAAATTTAGTTTTATGTCTTTAATTCTCTCTCTCTCTCTCTCTCTCTCATATGAGAGAGAGAGAGTTTAATTGATGTGATGTATTATTAAAAGCTTTTAAATTTGATTAAATAAGATATCTTATTTGTTAATTAGACTATTTATCTATATGACTATACACATATATAAATACAATAAATACATAAAAATATTTTTTAGATATTTTTAATAATGTCAGAATTACATTCACATTTCAGAAGGTTGTACGACCCTGAGCATGTAATGTCAACTCAAACTGTCTACCCTATTAACATAATAATAATAATAATAATAATACAAATAATAATAATAATAGCCCTATTATTAAATTGCAACACATTTTAATGTATTAATTTAACTTAAGATGAAACAATACAATTTTCAATTAGTTATAACATTGTACAAAAAACATAATATTATAAATATAATAAATAAATACAAATAAATATATAGTCTATTAATAATTTTTACAGTATATTCACATTTTACAAGGTTTTACAACCTTAAGCGTGTAATGTCAACTCAAAATGTCTATCCTATTACCATAATAATAATAATTAACAACCCTATTATTAAATCGCAACTCATATTAAAATGTAATTTAACTTGACATGAAAAAAATTGAAATTCTATTTGTAATAATAACATTGTACAAAAAAATAATCGTATCAAACTTTAATAATAACATATCAAACATTTAAATACTTATTAATATTTATATATTTATTTATGTAACATTATTCACAAAAGAAAACATTACCTGAGCATGTCAGTTGGACGCTGTTATTTTTATAAACGGTTGTGACATTTCTACCACAATTTAACTGCGTACAGATGTCTTCGGGGATGTCGCTCTCCTGAACAGGAACCCATGCTTTATTTGTGACATTGTGCTTTTCCACAATCCCAGAGCAAAGATTGTTGTTGTCACCTCCCAGACGAAACCTCTCGTAATCTGTACAATACAAGTATTCCAGTGTAAATATCGCTGTGAATTTTACCACTCACTAGATTCAAACCATGGAAATACTGTCTGGGACAATTACTGGAAAATTTCAATGAATTTCAGTGAAAATGTTCAGTTTCCCAGATGAACGGACTGATTTACACTGTTGCTATGGACGACGATGAATATTAGAATATCAGAACGATGAATGCCACCAATCAGAGTGACGTACTTCTGAAAGCTTTACACTTACTGTTGCAGACCACACTGGCTCGATCCGAGCATTCCTTTGGCTCCATACATTGCCAAGAGAACTCGTCTTCGGCATCACAACTAAGCACTACATTTTCTTTGCTCTGACTTTCACTGAACAGTCCAGGATTGGGGATGTGACTACGACTTCCACATCCAAGCTCCTGGCATATCTTGTCTGCTATATTTTTATCTGGCCAAGATAAAAAAAGAAACACATAAAGATAATCCTTGCATAAAGTGTCAGCTGTCACTTTCAATAATACATACTTTTTTTTCAAATATATATACTTCACTCCACAAAAGACCAATTTGAATTTCATGGCCTTCAGTAATGTTACACACACACACACACACACACACACACACTATTTATTAATAATTACATTTTTAATATTAAAGGTGGTATCAGCGATTTCAGGCCCAAACATAAATGATCACATTCATCTAATATTTCGCTAGCTGCACGCCCCATAAGCATGCTGTCAAAAAAGCGCGTCTCTCTAGGTAGCCTAGGCTCTGAGATCTGCACACAAAAACAGCTGTTTTCAGTCTGTTTGGCCAAATAATCAAAACCCAAACAAATAGTGTTCCAACCAATCACCGACAGGGGCGGGTGTTGTGAGGTTTTCGCGTGCAGCCGTTATAGGCAGCCGTGCACGAGCGCAAAACCTCACAACACCCGCCCCTGTCGATGATTGGTTGGAACACTATTTATTTTGGTTTTGAGTGATGTTGATACCAACTGTTTTTGTGTGCAGATCTCAGAGCCTAGGCTACCTAGAGAGACGCGTTTTTTTGACAGCATGCTTATGGGGCGTGCAGCTAGCGAAATATTAGATGAATGTGATCATTTATGTTTGGGCCTGAAATCGCTGATACCACCTTTAATATGCAATGACAAACACCAAAGTTAACAGACTATAATCCACAAAATATACATAAAGCTAAACATTTATTTATTTATGTCATTTATTTGTAATGCAATGACATTCAGACAGTCTGATACTGATGTCACATTTAGAGTCTAAGTACAAATTAAAAATAAAATTCTTGTTTTTGTCCACTTACCCCAGATTGATTTACAGACGCCAAAGATGCCTTCCTTGGTTTTGTACTGCACCACTCCAGCACATTTATCACTCTGCCCATTCAGATCCAAACTCAGTTTAACAGCTCCTATGGTGAAAAGCTTGGCATCAACAAAGTGTATTGATTCACCTCTGGAAACTAACAAGATGACCTCAAAACAGAAATATAAAATTGAATAATTTCACAGTTAAACATGCAAAACCAGAAACACTACCTACCAGAGCATTCAACAGCAACAAAACTGTCTTGTGGACCTTCTTCTTTGCACACTGTTTTATTTGCACCATCAAATCTGCAGTGCCAAAGGCTCGCTTCATTCGACGTGCAGTCCACTTGATCCATCAAATATTGTTTGGGTTGAGATAAATCTTTATACTCGGTTTGTTCTAGACCGGATTTCACCTCTTCCCCACACTTTAATGATTTACACACAACCTGTCCATTTTCTCTTGTCCACCCGTAATGACACACCAAGCCCCACTCGCCTTTACTGTTACGCACCTCCAGCCGGCCTTTACACGGGCTGCTCGATCCACGTAAAGCCACATTGAGACCTGCAAAACAAAACAAACTTAAATTACTTTTTTTGCTTAAAAAAAAACAAAAATATAATAATTATCAATCTTTTTTGTAAAAATGTGTTTTTGTTTAGAAATAGCTACTTCTTTTTAATGCAATAAAAGATTGTATAGTAAACTTTTAAGTGCTATACATCATCACTTTTATCAGATTGAATAGATTTATGTTGTCATAAACAGTGGTGGACAGTAACAAAGTATTTTTACATTGTTACTTACTTAAGTGCATATTTCAAGTAGGCTATATGTATATTTTGGGAAACGTTTACTTTTTCTTCTCTACATTCTTAAAGCATAACAGGCCTATCGTACTTTTTACTCCTCATAAAAACATGTCGTTCCTCGTTATTCTGAACTGAAGAAAAAATCGTCACTCGCTTCAAGATGCAACCTAATCGTAAACAAGCTGATTTCAAATGAGCTGTTAGTTATTTGTTATTGGCAAGTTAACCTGTTATAACGATTAATTCGTGAATTGGACCGATCTGCTTTTTGAGTCAGCAACTCACTGATTCAAATGATCCGGTGAGAACGGGTCTCCAGTTAACAGTTCACTAAATTCACAAGAACAGCAGATCCTCGGTCCCGGCTGTCAGTTGTTTGTAAACTAGTCCTGTTGGCAACTTGACAATTCATAATTATTCACAATAATAATAATAAACATTCATCCATCAGTACTTTCTACTTTTGATTCTAAAGTACATTAAAAATCAAGTACTTTTGTACTTTTACTCAAGTAAAATTGAAAATGAGTACTTAATACTTTTACTGGAGTAATATTTCCACTGTAAAAAAGTGTACAAGTTAGTTATGTCAACATATATTTTTAGATTGCTTTAACACGTCAAAATAAGTTAAGCAATTTTCAACTTTTTTTATACGTTATACAAGATTCAATTTTTTTTTAAGTCTGTTTAATGTAATTTAAGTTTATGTAAATGACTTCCAAGTTGATTAAAAAATACAGTTTTTACAGTGTTGTACTTTTACTTAAGCAGGCTATACTTGATTTGTGTACTTCGTCCACCACAAAACACACAAAAAAGGGAACAGAAAGATAGTTTGGTAACACTTTACCATAAGGTCTCATTTGGTAACAATAATTAATGTATTAATAACATTAACTATACAGTATTTATTAATCTTTGTTAATGTTAGTTAATAAAAATCCAGCTGTTCATTGTTTGTTCGTGTTAGTTCACAGTGCGTTACAAATATTAAAAAAATACAACATTTGATTTTAATAATGTATTAGAAAATTTATATCAAGATTTTTAAATGCTGTAGAAGTATTGCTAATTCCTAGTTCATGTTAACTCCGTTATTGTAAAGTTAAATGATCATCATGGTCAAGGTGTCGTTTTTAACCTTATATGGTCGCTGGAAAATGTGGTTGTGAATTCTCAGAGCAGATGAACCACATGTTCTGCAGAAACTGCTGCGGTCTCTTATCTGCCTGTGGCTTTCAGCTCTGAAATTCTGGCAAGTTGCATGTTTATGCAGATTCTGAGATAAACCCGCTTCACATAAGCATGAGTAAGTAAACCACAGGCATAACCGTGTCTTTCCACAGGGTTATGAAGAACATACAAACCACTGCATGATCTTGGTTTCGGAATCATCAGGTCTATAGCTTTGAAATGTATTGCAACAATCATGAACATTAGGGAAACTCGTGTAACATGTTTTAATATGCATAAATATTCATGTATTTCTACCATTTTTCCATAAAGTACAATAAGGTCTCATTTGTTAACATTAGTTAATGTATTAACTAACATGAACTAACAATGAGCTATGCATTTGTTGCAGTATTTATTCATCTTTGTTAATAAAAAATACAGTCATTAATGGATTGTTCATGTTAGTTCACAGGGCATTAACTAATGTTAACAAACATAACTTTTGATTTTAATAATGTATTAGTAAACACTGAAATTAACATTAACTAAGATTAATAAATGCTGTCAAAGTATTGTTCATTCTTAGTTCGTATTAACTAAAGTAGTTAGCTAATTTTAACTAATGAACCTTATTGTAAAGCGTTAGCAACATAATAATAATACATTTTATATCACAAAGATGCATTATCATATTCTTCTATATATTAATCATTGTTGCTGTTTTAATTTAGATTGAATGCTATAGTGATTTTGATTGTTAAATTAATTTGTTAACTTATACTGAGAGGAGATAAGTAAAAGACCGGCTGAAATATGCAATTATATGCTATATGTGAATATATAACCTTTTTTTTATCCATTTAACTTAATTTAAATTAATTAATTAATATCAAATTTAACTAATACATTTTTTTTCTCAGGAACTTAATATAAAAAAAAAATATATATATATATATATATGTATTATGTTCAGCGCTTTAGTTAGGTAATCAAATAGCTAAATAAAAAGCTTATATATATATATATATATATATATATATATATATATATATATATATATATATATATATATATATATGTATGTATGTATGTATGTATGTATGTGTATATATCTATTTTTTTAACAATAATAATTATTTTAATGCATTCCAATAATTTTGTTTCGGACATGATCCTGCATAATGCAGACATAGAAATTAAACAAATTAGCCATTAGTTTTAAAACTGCAATTGCATTTATATATAATTTATACATTATTTACATTATAAGAGCTTGTTAATGCATGCATTTCTATACAGGCTTATCACATATATTATTTTATTATATTATGAAGATGAAGCTACGGAAATGTCATTGAAATTAATAAGAAACAAATGAATAAACAAACATATACATCAATAAATTAGCAGACTGCAGATTGCAAATTTTTTTTTGGTCAATTTCTCTGTCTGCATTATGCCGCATCATATCCAAAACAAAGGTTATTGAAATAATCAAATCCCCAGATTTTAGATTTTTTTTTTCTAGTATAGTAAAACATAGTGATTATAGCTTCATTTTCATGTCAATAAAGAGTTTTTTTATTTTAAAAATGTTAAAAACAAAAAAAGTTATACTATTTCTAGGTCACTCGTTAGCCATTTTATCAGATTTATCAGTCAGATATTCTTGCTTCCACTAAAGCAGATGCTCTTTGGAGAACATGAACATCAGGTTTTGCTCATATCGCTTAAGTGATAGGCTACTGCCATTAAAGCAATTTTTTTTTTATTGTTATCTTGATACTATAAATTGATTAATTATATGTAGCCTAATGAAAAGTGTTGCAATTAATTACAAAATAATGCTAAATAATACTATTGGACCCAGATTAAACAAACATATGCAAAATGAATAAATGTGCATGTCCAATCCATAAAGTGCCCCATTAACAGCAGCATAGAACACAATGGATGTAAACACGGCCAGAATATGGAATTTGTTTTAATTAGGAAATACAAATTCACTTGCCTTGAATAGCTGATATTTGCAAATACAGGAGCAGGAACCACATGATTTCAGAAAGGAGGACGGAGGAGAGGGACAGGCCCAGTGCTGTATCTGCTTTTAAGGGCTCTGTGATGTCACTTCATTTTTATTAGCATCCTGTTCATTTCCTTCATCTGAGACCATTCAAATGCATTTCAATTGATAAAATGAGCCTTCTATATAATTTAAGCAGTTATTCGCTGATAATCCTCTCAAACAAACTCTGTAATCCATTTGAGATCATTTCCGCCACGGAGTAAAAAATTCAATAAAAGAAATTTCACAATTTGTAATTCTCACTGTTCTTTTTCACAGAATTGCGAGTTTATACTATAGGACTATCTCACAATTCAGAGGTAAAAAGGTCAGAACTCGCAATTGTAACATTTTTCCTCAGAATTTTTAGATATAAACTAGCAATTAAAACATACAGGGCTCCCTTGTCCCCAGGGCTCCCTTGTCCCCAGGGCTCCCTTGTAAAAGAGATTTGACTATCTCAATGGGACATCACCTGGTAAAATAAAGGATAAATAAAATAAAAATAAAAAAATATAGGCTAACGATAAACTTGCAATTGCGATAAAAAAAAAAGTTCAGAATTGTGAGTTAAAAAAAATACCTTTTTAATTCAGTGGTGCAAACAATTCCATAATCTCATTCGTGGTTTATATAAAGCAATGACAAATTGTAACTTTTGTGGGAACTTTTCCTTCAACAAATAGACCTTATTCAGAGCAGCGCCATGACAGGTATGAAAGTGAGGCTGTGAGTTTTTTGTCAACTGAAATTTCTTGGAAAGATATTTTTCCAGTGTTTCATGAGCAGAACAATCCAAAAACACTTTAAATAACAGTGCAGCCCATTGCAGAGCTGCATGTCTGTCCCGAGTCGAAGCCTCACTTTCATTCACATTAAAAAATCAAAGATGGCGCTGCTGTTAATAAGGTCTATTGACCACATACTGTCCTTGAGCTCGCGCTGCTGTTACTCTAACACTAGAGGTCAGTGTTGCGTAATCATTTTCCCGCCTTTCACATGTCATAGGCTATGAAAGCTGCAGAAAAAGATTAATTATTACTATTTTATCGTTTCTGTTCTTGCTAGTTGCCTTGAGAGGAAAGGAGAATCAAGATTAGAGAGGAAAGATGGACAGAGAGACCAGGATTAAAATGGATTTAAGAGAATAAAGAAAATTAAATAAAAAAGGTTCTAAAAAAAGTTCTAGGTCTAATTGTATTATTGAAGTAATCAATTTAAACCATTTGCAAATAATGTTTTATTTTAAAATATGCCCACATTCATTCTTATTCGTATGTCTCGAAATAGCAAACGTCCCATTCATATGAATTAGGCCAACGAATCGTGTAGGCCTAAACTGACGTTAGTATATTTACAATTCAAAATTTGATAAAACATTTTAACATTTATCGTAAAACAGTTGTCAAGTATTAAATGTTTTGCTACTTGCATCTTACCCATAGACTGGATCTCAGCACGAAATCTTTTAGACTGTCATTGAAACTAAAGCCAAGCGTGAAGCGTCGCGTCGCGTCGCGTTGAGTCTTCTGTGAACAGTAAGGCCCGCCTTCTTCGATTTGATTGGCCATCTCAATCATTTTGACATTGATGACCTCTGAGGCAGACCAGACTAAAAATGTGGAGTTTCTGACATCCTTACAAACAGAGAGTAGTACGTAATGGAGTGCAGCAGAGCAGGGTCAAGAAAATCCAAAATTCAGGGGGACAATTTGCCCATTTCTAATGATTGGGGAGGACTTGTACCCCTGGTGGTTACGGCCCTGCCCCAAAATGAACATTCTGTCATTACTTATTCACCCTCATAACATTCCAAACCTGTATGGCTTTCATATGCAAACGTTTAAATCACAGATGCCAAAGTTTATAGTTGTTTCTCTATACCTAATAATCAGCTTATATGTTGTGTTTTGGATGTCTGCAGTACCCGGAGAAAGGTATCCATCTGCATTCCCACTGAAAAATAAATTCCAGACATGCAAAACCTGGCCAGCTTTATCCACGTTTGCAGGGAATGATGGTGGAGTGGAGCTTGATATTGAATCACATTCCTGGACTGAATGTAACAGCTTTGATTACATAAAACAAGCCTATAATAAAATAAAATATACAGAAAATTAAAAAAAAACTGATCATCATATCAAAGTTATACCATAGACTTGGCCTATATGGGCTTGGAGTTCAGTGAAACTTGAAAATTCACCCGATATATTTTCTAAATGCATTAAACATTTGTTGTAAACAATTGTTCCCTCTGTTGACCAGTTTTGCCAACTATTTTCAATGGAAAGTTGGTAAAGCCTGCGCAAAAAGACGTTAAATATCGCCAGATGACGCAATGCGTCAACTGTCCGCAAAGTAGTTTAATATAATATATAGCTAAATGTCCAATAAAGCTGTTCTCATTTAAATATTTTCTGTCAGACAACAGAACGAGTATGATATATATAGTGACTGACTAAATGTCAACCAGCAGTCCAAAAAGTCGCTAGTTGCTTTTTTGCAGCTAAAGGGATGTGAAAAGTGAAGTCACTAATCTAGCGACAAAGTTGCTAAATTGGCAACACTGCTGGTGACGTATACAGGACCTCTCCAATCTTTTAGTCAGTTTAAACGTCGCCCCTGCAAGCTTGCCTTCGTGTGTCTCCACTTTTGAGTGCAACGGCCACATCTCAATATCCAATCAACAACTGATGCATTTTTGATCTTTTTTTTTTTCATTCTTGATAATCTGTTTCACAAATGTAGCCTATGTCACAACATGGACGACGAAATCCCTGCTACTTTTGTTTTATCGCAGCTTTAAAGTCAACATAAAAAACACATTTCATCTTCTCATCCAATTAATTCCCGGAAGTTCAAATCAAGCCCCCTACATATTTCCAGCTGTAAATATCCTGTTCCTCTCAGAAATATCACATTAGAGATGTAAAATGGATTTCGAATGCATTTCATTTTGACTTAACACTAAAAGAATGGCTGTGGTGCGAGTAATTACGCTCAGCTAAATTATTTTGATTTAATGGCAAGTTATCACATTATGCATATTGATAGCCAATTACACAGCGTTCCCTCAGGAGAAAACCAGAAAACAATTAGCCATGAGACTTTCAGTGAACATCTAAACCATCGCGTTCAAGATTAGCACTATAAAATATCAGATGGTGTCAGCATATCTGAAGAAAAGAACATACTTTACATTTTTGATGCCATGCACTGCTGATTTGTAATACAACATTTCATACAAAATAATCGATGCAGAAGTTTAGATGTGATTGAGAGCCAACAGACATTGTGTTTTCTGAGTTCTGTTCACTTTATTTGTGGAATACACTTTACACCTCTGTGCTTTTGATATCTAACTCTTTAATCTTCTACCAGGAGCCGTTTCATCCAAAACCCCTGCCGAAAATGAGCAAGTGCCTGACCAATTACTAAATTTACCACTTCACACCGTTTTATGAAGCTGGAGAGGGGGGAGGGGGGGAGAGAGAGAGAGACAGAACCAAAACAAACGTAAAAATAAAAAGGCTTGTAAACAGAGTAACAAATATATTTTTCATCACAGTCAAGTGCAAATTTGCATTCCACCTGTTTTGTACTCATTTCCATTAAGAATTGTATCCTTCCTTTCAGTTGTAGTAAAAAATAATTACACTATTATTGCCTGTCTCATTGCTGCTTATGAATTTTAAATAAACATTAGCAGAGCATCAAAACAAATTAGAGAAATGGCTCACTGGACATAGCCGTGTTCGATGCGTGAACTACTGTATAAAAATAGCTAACTAGGGTTTAAAGGTTACACTTAACTACCAAGCCAAATGAAAAAAATAAGTTGAAGTGACTAATTACTGCTGTAAAACTCAATGACAGTGGTAAACGCCCTCAATTCGCTTTAAAATGCTATAGAAACGCTTCATTTTCCCATGGGAGAAAACATAAAAATACCTATAACGGTATCCATGCATATCTGTGATTCCGAGTCGGCCCTCTCACACACACACACACACACACACACACACACACACACACACACACGCACACACGCACGCACACACACGCACTCACTCACTCACTACCGCACTAGTCCAGCCTTAGATTTTTGCAAAGAACATGCCTGAATGTTTTTTTTTTTTTTTTTTATCATTCTTTTTTCTAATGTGCACATCTGGTGCAGCACATTTGATCATTAATACTCTGTAAATATCATCTTTTTTTCATCAATGTCAAGAAAGAAACCAGGACAAACTAAACAGAGGTAAATTAAGGTTCATGCAAAAGTATGTGAGAGTAGCATGTTGGCGGCTCCATTCTCTGCCATGGTATCTACTATACAACAACATGCATGTTTGGGTAGGATTGCTCAGAAATCTCTTTTTTTTTTTTTGGTTTTTTTTTTGTGGGGTTTTAAAGATGCATGTGATCTAAAGAGGTATGATACAAATATTGATACATATACACCACCTCCTCTATATCGGCCATAACTTTTTGTAATAGCATTTTTCCCTGCAAAGATCATTCCCACCTTTTGTAATCTCTCCTGCAACTGTATTACGCAGTGGATGTATATAGGCATAATTCCTGCTTGTTGAAACATTGCATATCTTTAAAAGTAAAAGGCATTCTGTGCCACTATGACTGCTGATTTATCATTGTAAAATGCGTCGGATTGAGTTTGTCCTTTCAATCTCCCCCAAACAAGCGCGTACGATCAGTCTGCGTGAATAGTCCGGGGTCCTCCGATGTACAACAGGGTCACAAAAAAGCACGTCGGCTCATGCGAGTCTGCGTCGAACTGTCGATTTGGAATGAAGCAGATATGTTACGAGATGTGTCTTTTCTGTGGCGTTGCGCGTTTCCTAGGAGAAGAGCTCTTTCCCCCATCACTTGCGTTCTGTTGTGCAGTAGGGGATGCTTGTGTGCTTGTGGCGGTTATAAGGAGGAGATCTTCACTGTCTCGTGGGTGAAGGAACAGCGAGAGTTGCGCAAGATTCCGGGAATGGCAGGAGAGGGCGGCAGACTCTCGTCGGGGGTGTTGGCAGGAGGGGTGGGGATACTGATGATAGCCGCTGTGAAATCCCTGTCCTCACAGTTGAGCTTCAGGTCTTCTGTCCGGGCGTTCAGACTGGAGCGGCTTTTTGGACACATACGTTCACAAACGCATGGACAGAAAAAAAGTTATAGGTTAGATGGGATATCACTGGAACTGTTATAGATTGTTTTTGTTGGAGTCATACTGTATACATACATGTAGAATACAGTAAAATAAGCAGTATTTATCAGTGTGTAAAATATATATATATATTTTTTGAATATTGCCATCTTCATTATTAGGCTATATAAATTATCTATCATGACACGTAAAAATTAAGAATCTTATGACATCTTAAGAAAAATGTCAAGAAATATTCAAAAATGAATCAAAATGAAAGTCTCATTCTCATTACTGTAATGAACAAATATAAAATAAAATAATTATTTATAGTTATTAAAACATATTTATGGATTATAGTGTATACTAACAATTATTCACAATTATTATAAATACACTTATGAACAGAGCCGGATTAACGCAAAGGCAAACTAGGCACGTGCCTAGGGCCCGATTGGCGGGATGGGGCCCAGACAGAGGGACAAAAAAAAAATAAAGAAGTACAAATGTCCTATCTACAATTTATTTCAATATTTATTAATTCACTAAAAATAGTGACGATGTTTATCTTAACCATAGACTGTTACATTACTGCAGTTAAACCAATTAATGTGTGCCAGCTTCTGAAAGTAACGAACGCATCCATCAGATGCTGCGAGGCTAAAGCCTAATAAGCACACAAAGAAGCACAGCTCATAATGCAGGTGTGTGAGTTGTCGTCATCTATTTTGGAGTGATTGCAATGTATTCTAAATATAAACTTGTACTGTAGATCAGCGTCATTTCTGGAAAAACATTCACCGCTTTACTACGAGTTTAAAAGAGCGCGAGCGTCATTAACGTGCCCAGACGCGACGCTTTGAATTTGCGCGTACAATGAATAACATCGCGTCGGGAGCTGACTAGTAAAAAAGCTACAAAATTAAAAGACAAGACGTCTGTATTCTAAGTTAAAAAGCCAACACACTACAACATTTTTAAATGTTTCAAATAGTCTAAAGGATCTCATATCTATGGGTCTATCTTCTAAATTCTGCTGATGATTAGATTCCTGACATTACGCCAATAATTGCACTTTATATATTTTTTTCTGCTCAGTAGCGATCGTGTCTTTCTCTTCCACTTGATTTGTGTATAGCATAAGGTAGCAATGCAATATAAAAGCTCTTATGCTCATCTACTGAAGTGGGATTCTGGAACTGTGAATAAATTGAATAAAACAGCAAAATAACAACAACAACAATAACATCTTCATTAAACAAAAAAGAGATTACCGTAGATAAAGTTTGATTAATATGTACAGTACCGGTAAAAGTCTGGACCCATTACTATTTTTAATGTTTTTGAAAGAAGTTTATTATTATGCTCTACAAGCCTGCATTTATTTGATCAAAAATACAGAAAAAAAAAACAGGAATATTCAGCAAGGATGTGTTAAATATATAAAAAGTGATAGTGAAGACTTTTTTAAAACAACTCTTTAATAATCAAAAATCCTGAAAAAAAGTATCACAGGTTATAAAATAAATATTAAGCACCATTTCTAACATTTGATAATAAATCAGAATGATCACGTGGCACTAAATTCAGCTTTGCATCACAGAAATATAAAGTATAGTAAAATAGAAAACCATTATTTTAAATTTTAATAATATTTCACTATATTATTTTTCTGTATTTTTGATCAAATAAATCCAGGCTTGATGAGCATAAGAGACTTCTTTCAAAAACATTAAAAATAGTAATGTGTCCAAACTTATGTACTGTGTAAGTAAAAATATACTGCTTTTAAAATTAAATGTTGTATAAATAAAAAGGTTAGGAATCATATTTGTTTCAAGTGTTTTTTTTTATTGGGGGTGGGGGGCCTCCAACATGAATTTTGCCTAGGGCCTCCTAATGTCTAGAACCGGCTCTGCTTATGAAGTAAATAAAATCATAATAACTATAAAACAACCTTACATATAAATCATTATTTCATTATTTTACATATTTCATTTTAGGTTATGTTGTTTTATAATTATTGTGATTTTAATTATTTGTAATTATTAATAATTATACTGTATATTATGTTACATTTCAGTTTAGGTTAAGTAATTATTAATATTTACAAATAATTAAAATCATAATAATTATAATAAAACAACATAACCTAAACTGAAATAAGTAAAATAATGATATAGTATTTATATTTATAAAGTATTCATTATAGTTGATTATTTACTGTTTTTGGACCACTGTTATGATTTGGTTTTGTTTCATGTTCCAGTTTCATGTCTGTCATGTGATCCTGCCACGTGTTCCCTTGTCTCATGTGTCATGTTGTCAATGGTTCATTGTTTCATTGTTCACAGATGTCCCTTGTCTTGTCATTATGTGTATTTAAGCCCTCGTGTGTCTTTGTCAAGTTTTATTTGTGTAACCACTGTCTGGTAAGCTCCATGTTCATGTTCATGTTCAAGTCTTGTTCTAAGTTCATGCCACGCCATACTTTTGTTTTATGTTTGTTCACGTTATCCTAAATAAACTGCACTTTGCAACTTGCCTCCAATGGACTTCTCCAACCACATAGGCTGCATTTATACAATACAATAAAAACAGTAATATTGTGAAATATTCTTACAATTTAAAATAATTTATTTTAATATACATTTATAAATGTAAGTATTTTTGTAACATTACAAATGAATTTACTGTATTTTTTGTCTCAATTTAAAGCATCCTTGCTGGATAAAAATAATTCTTAAAAAAAGAAAAAAAAATTGTATAGCGTTTTTTAAAATAATAAATATCATTTAAAAGCAGCTTTACAGAAAAGGCATGCGTCTACCTTATAAATTAAAAAATACATTTGTGTATGTATGCATGTATGTATGTCTGTGTATATATATATATACACAATACAATAATAATGCTAGATTTGTAATGGTCCTAAAAATACTCTAAAGTTTCTAAATCTAATTTTATTTAAGTCCTTTTCACAATACATATTTCATGATACTTTTTTGCCATTTGATTTTAGAGTGAAAATGACATCATCATATCTGTCTGATGTCATACCTTTGGTGTCCAATAGAGGTCTTGTGCACTTGCAGAGTGTCCAGCTCCTGCACGCTGCCCCGGCTGACGGATACGGTGGAGTTGGCGAGGCGGATGGCTCTTCTCTTAGATCTGCGGGGGCAGCAGGACGTCGACAACCCCTGCTGGCTGGAGATGGAAGTGCTGCGGCTCGTACGGTAACCCACAGACTCAGTCATACACATCTCACTGAACGTCAGCTCGTCTGTGAACTCATGGTTCTGTTGGAAAACAGGGGGAAACGCTTAATGAAACCTTCTGGATTATGCAGTTTGATGGAGAAATGTATGATCATTTGTGTCCAGTAACGGGCTGAGCGGAGGAGCTGTACTCACGGTTGTCTTTTCCAGACAGTGTAGCAGGTGATGATGTTGGTGCTCAAAGGAAGATCTGTTCTTCAGGCACAGAGCGCTGTCATTGTCTCGAAACTGAGAGATAAAAACCACAAAAGTTTATTTAGGGCGATCCATAAAAACCATGTCTTTAGATACAAGCTATACTCACCTTAAAACATCTATCTTAAGTGGACACAGATCTATTTAAAGAGACCACGACTATTTACAGCCTTCAGAGGTTGATAGCATCATCAACACTTCAGGTTTATTTTTGTTAAAGAACAAAAACATTTTGTTCACTGTCATCTCCAATGTACTATGGCTGGATAAGTTTTATAAAAAGATATGTTTTTACCCTTTTTTGTGCAAAAAAACCCCCAAAAAAACCAATACCAGTTCAACTTCATTATAGTTGATTCTTACTGATTTGGGAAGAAGTCTCTCATGCAAAATACAATAAAACCAGTAATATTTTGAAATATTTTTACAATTTTAAATAACTTTTTTCTGTTTTAATATATTTCACAATGTCATTAATCAATAATAGAAAGATAAACATACTTTTTTTCCTGTTTTTATTGCTCTTAGGGCATGAAAAACAAGATTTTTAAAAATAATTCAAAGACATTTTCAGATGTCCACTTGAGTGTACAGTATGCGTTTTTGTTTTTAACTAAAGAGATATTGTATTAAACATATAATAACACAGTAATACTGTATTTAACAAACCAATAAATGAAATGATCTAAAATCATGTGAAAGATATAAAATATCTACAAAAAATACAATACAGCTTCAGTTATTGCAACTGAGTTTGTTCCTGTTCGACAGAGAAGATGGAGAAGAACTTCATACATTTATGAGGATGTGACGTTATGTAATCGGATTACTTTTTTGATGTAACGAGTAAATTAAGACATTGCAAGCAACGTACATTACATAATCACATTAGCCTACTTTTAGACGTAACGGCAAATTACATTCAATGACAAAAATGACGTTTTTCAAGAACAACGGTCAGATATAGTATGAATTGTAGCTGAAATATAGCTAGTGATGCATGATGTCCAATTAAATGGGCGGATGATTAATCAGAATTTCCTCCCAATCTAAATTCAATGCTTGGAAAATGTAACAATAATATGAACTCCTAAGATGTTACAAAGTGTTTTAACCTGCAAGAGTCTCCTAGGAGAGAAGGAATGGATGGATATTCCGGACCAAACCAGCATTTCTGACTGTCTGTCGGCCATTTTGGTTTGGAGGGAAAATAAATCCACATACAACAGCTTGCCGCATGGTGGCAGTGTAAAGGATGATGCACTATGTGCAACTATGCCTTCAAAACCCAAGCATAAGCAAGAAAATGGCCTTTTGAAAACTATAAATTATATATAAATTGTTTCCATTTTTCTATAATTATGGTAAAAAATATTAAGAATTAAGGAAAAATATTATAGATAAAATATGGATGTTAGCTAAATATGATTCAAAACAGTCTGCAATATATGACCATGCTCTTGTGACTGGCTTGCTGGGAGATTCCAATTATCTTCCTGCCAAACTTGTTGCTATGAAACAGAGCTGCTGTTTTATAGTTTTAATCCATAAAGGCTTTATCTAACTGCTATAAACATTACATTGCAATGTAGTTGCAGTGGGTTAAAGCCTTCATTGCACTTATGTCACCTGTGATTTGACCTTACTTTACCACGCAACTACCTCCCGAGACAGTCCTTGATGTCCTTGATGCCATTCGCACGTATCCGGTAACCTCTATAACCTCTCGTTGTAAAACGATCACACGCAAGGATGTCTTGTCCTGAAGAACAAGTCTCTCAAGAAACATCGGTCGTAGCGTCTCCCTTTTATGCTTCCCCGATACCATCTGGCCCCCGAGTCAAGGTGGTTTATCGCCATCTAGAAGTAGCCCATCAGACGGCTTTAAAAGCAGCCGATCTTATCGAGGAGCGAGAGGACGGGCTGTTCAGAGAGGCTGGGACAGAGCAAGGACTGCCCCGTCAGCCGAAACCAAGGATGGCTGAAGGAATCGGGGCAGATAAGATCATCAATAATTGGACCTAAGCACAATTAGGTTTGTTTTTGCTGGACGAAAAGCCTTAAGTAGAATGAAATGACGCAGCTATACCGCCAAAAACGTCTGAGAAAGTTTGATCACGTAGGACGTGAGTGGGAGCAAAAAGCAATTCCACTTCTCAGATGGAAAAACCAAAACGCCTCAATCCTTTGTAGCCCCACAGAACGGATCTGGAACGGAGACAACGGCTAACATAACACAAAGCATTTCACTCCCATACAATTCAACACAGGAACTACATTTAAAAATTCCCCAAAGCACAAGTGTGTGAGCAAACTAATTCTACAGAGCGGTTTCAATAAAGGATCCACTACGTTATCTTGACACAACGACAACAGAGCAAAAGCAGAATGTCATACATCCTTCAGAGCGACGCAAAATGAGAAAATGAAAGAATCTCAATTTATCATAATGTATTTCCTGTTTGACCGGGGAAACAAAAAGTGAATTTCTCTACCAGCCAATCACAGATAGGCAAGCAATAAATCCCAAATAAATACATCTCAGTCAAATCCACGGGCTGCAACACTCTCTTTCCGAACACACCATCAGGAAAGAGAGCAGAGGAACCTCAGAGGGTATTAAACCATCAATCACTGACAATTCCATTGTTAAAAAAGTGCTGATAGGGACGTCACATTAACAACACAATTTTCTCAGTGGAGACAAGAGATACAGCCGTCGCATGACTTAACTACCCATGATTAGCATCTACGCAGGCTGTACCGATAAAAAAAGAAAAAGAAAAAAAAAGAAAGCCGGTTCTAAGAGCTCCAGGGATGGAAAAGATCAATAAATCTGTTGAATGCAGTTCTTTTAATGGTGAAGATGATGCTGGAGTGTTCAGGGTGATTGCTAGGCTGTCCACTCTCAGAATAAAAAAGGTACAAAAGCAGTCACTGGGGTGGTACCCTGTCAAAAGGTACAACTTTGTATATTATTTACCACGAAAGAGTGCACATTAGTACCTGAAAGGTACCCAAATAGTACATATTAGTACCTTTTAAAAGGGTATAAGCACCAGTTACAACTTTTGTCCCATTTTTTTTAGACTGATTATAAGTGGTTGCATGCTTACCAGTTCAAGTTAAATGTTGCAGGATGAGTTAATTACGAGAATAAGTTTAATACTTACATGCTTAAAAAAATGTATTATTATTAAAAATATCGTTTTATATTTAGTGGTGCTTACTAATGCAAGTACAATTAAGATTAATAATAAATTATTATTATAGAAAATACAGTATCTTATTTAGTGCTGCTTACTAAGGCAATCATAATTAGGAGTAATCATAATTATTATTATTAAAAAAAATTTATTCAGGATAAAAACAGATTAATTGGATTAATTAATAAGCACATCATGTAATTAATTAGATTACAAAAGTTGAATCGCTTGACAGTCCTAAAAAAATGATAGAAAAACACAATTAGTGGTGCTTACTAAGGCAAGCAAAATTATGATTAACAATATCAACAACAATAATGTTTAATAAAATGTAATTATTATTACTATTATTACAGTACTGTTTTTGATTTTTGTTTTGATTTTTATTTTTGAACATTTAAGCTAACACATGAACAGGTAAATTATAGATAAATCACAAAGTGGAGCACACGAACACTTCCTAATGACCTTTCGTCGAAGGTCAAGACTGAATAACAGTGTGCAGAGACAAAAGTAAGACCTAAGTGGAAACTCAAAGCCAGAATAAACTGAAGAGTTGAAAAAAGCGTTTGTCGGGTTTATAAATAGCATTGCAGGCCTGTTAGTAATGGGTTTATAGATCCATGCTGAAAAAAATACCCCCTCACTCGGGGATTGTAAATATTGGATTATTGTGGGTTTCACAACCTGAGAAGATTCCGGAGAACTCTACCTGCCGCATTAGTAAAGACACGGATTGAATCTCTCTCTCTCTCTCTCTCTCTCTCTGAATACAGCTACTTGTCCTGCGTAGTGAAGATGGATTTCAGCAGTGGGAAAAGGTGTGTTTATGGAATAGAGCTTTGCTTTAATCCCTGCAGTTATGATCTGATAAACTGACAGGACACGAGGCTGCGGCAGATACGATTTCAAGACCATCACACCACAAAGCACTTCAAAAAATCATGCAAGCTGTAAATCCTGCTTAAAAGAAAGAGTATACATAAATAAAAAAAAGCTTGACTATCTGACATCAGTGGTCAACATGCGCTTACATTTTATGGAAAGCATATGCTATAGACCCAAAAAAACTGCCTGGCAAATGCAAAACAAAAATCCCATGGATTTCAACTAAATGACTTAGGACATGTAAGCAGACAAGAGCACCACGCTTTCTTCAGAAAATGTAAACATCACGTTTGCTTCTATTATTTCTTAGTCTTTAAGCAACTTTCAAGTTATGTAAAACAAATGGGAAAATCCATAAGCTGTTATTCAACACTACATCTTCATTTTCCGCCCTTAACCGTGAAGTAGACTCTATATTCAGAATGTATTACAAGAGCAACATGATCAACAACTAGCGCAGTGAACACATCCCGGGGCTAGAGGAACTGAAACGAGTGCAATAATTACATAAAACCACAGAGAGAAACCGATATTTAAGTAGGTTTGTTTTCCCTGGGATGGCAATTACCGCAGAATAATGATAACCAGGGCTTCCTCATAAAGGCAGTGATTGGGAAAGGGCAAGAGATTCTTTCCATTGGAATAAACACTGTACTTAATATTACTTAATGCAGCAGAGAAAATGCTATTTGAGAATGTTAAACACACCCATATACTGGAAGGTGAAAGAAAACCTGTTGAAATATGTTACAAATTGCTGAATCATACTTTGATAAATTGACCCAGCGACCCAGGAAATATGCTTATTTGGTGCTCAATTATTAATAATGGTTCTTATTGTAATCAATGTTTAAAACAGCTCATATTTTTGTGGAAACTGGGAATTTCCTCAGGATTCTTTCGCTGAATAGAAAGTTCAAAAGAACAGCATGTATTTGACTTTTGACTTTATTTGACTATACTGTAACATTATTAATGTCTTTACTGTCAGTTCAATGTTAATTTCATGCATCCTTGCTGAATAAAATGACTAATTTTTTAATTTTTATATGGTTAACTACTTACCCCAAACTTTTGAATGGTATTGCATCAGGGTTTCACAAAATATTAAGCATTTTATCAACACTGATAATGAGAAAATGTTTCTTGAGCAGCAAATCAGCATATTAGAATGATTTCTGAAGGATCATGTGACACTGAAGACTGGAGTAATGATGCTGAAAATTCAGCTTTGCATCAGGAATAAATTACATTTTTAAAAATATATAATATTAATAATATTTCAAAAATATCACTGCTTTGGCTATATTTTTGATCAAATAAATGGAGCCTTTGTGAGTGTAATGTAAGAGACTTCTTTCAAAAACATTACAAAAGCTTCATTATTCCAAACTTTTGATTGTTTTTTTCCCTGGATCTCCAGTTCTTACAGGCCTCCAGATGGTGTACTTATGGGATCCACCAGCAGGGGGCTAACCGAACCCTGCTAACCTGAAACTGACCCCTTGAAAAAAAGCTGCCCGGAGGTGTTACCAAGCTGAAAGCCAAGTGAACCGACAGGCCTGAAAGGGTCTCTGTAATTACTGCTGCGCCTCCCACCTGTCCCGCATCACCTGTCCTTCCTTCAGTGTTGTTAATTGCTATTTCCTCACAGCACCCCAGGTAAGGCCCTGAAACTGTGTTTAGCTGACTCTGAATGTCAGCGGCCATTTGAAAAAGCTGATATTACAAGGCTCTTGTGGGACTGACACATTCTCGGAAGCCAAATGACTGACCTTTACACACACAGTAACACTGTTTGATGAGATCAAAAAGACTGTACGATCGTTAATATCTTAAAATCTGTTCTGAGCTCAGCAGAAAAATATACTGTACTTTTTATGGTGCGCTATGACTTTTTGATTTGAATTTGTTGCCCTTCATTTGAATATGAATACTCTGAAGCTGAGATTCTCTTGTTGCCGGGTTTGACTGAGATTTAACAGGTTGTATTAAACTTCAGCCTTGGTTTTTAAAATCGGAGGAATTTAGATTTCTCTTGCAATTCGGAGTTGAGAAAGTTACTTTGAACTAAATATAAAGTTAATTTGAACTAACGTGCTAACAAGGACAATACTTCTACATCTTTTATTCATCTTGATTGTAATTTCAACATTTACTAATAAATTAAGATCGTAAGTAGGGTTACATTATTATTTTAAGGTGTCCTTGTTGCAGTGTAATAATACATTAAGTACTGAGTAAAATCAATTAACAACATGTCCTTAGGGTTTGGTTTAGGATGAGTCAGATTATGCATAATTTACTGTTTTTAGGAAGGTAACATGTAACAAGTACACTTTAAAATAGTGTTACTGAAAGTTGTATTTGTTAACATTAGTTAATGCACTGTGAACTATCATGAACATTTTCATTAACTGTTATTAACTGATGTTAAGAAATTGTAATTGTTAAAACATTTTCTGTAAAACGAACACCAACACGGGCACGCGCACACACACACACACACACACACACACACACACACACACACACACACACACACACACACACACACACACTTTGAAGAAATTTCACAAAGGAGTTATTCTGGGGGGAAAAAACTTTTTTTCATTCATACAGTTAAAGTCAATAGGATCCTTGACTTTCACTGTATGGAAAGAAAGAAAGAAAGAAAGAAAGAAAGAAAGAAAGAAAGAAAGAAAGAAAGAAAGAAAGAAAGAAAGAAAGAAAGAAAGAAAGAAAGAAAGAAAGAAAGAAAGAAAGAAAGAAAGAAAGAAAGAAAGAAAGAAAGAAAGGCATACAGGTTTGGAGGGTGAGTAAACTGACAGAATTGTCATTTTTAGGTGATCTATCCCTTTAAGTAATTAATTATTGCACAACATGTAAGTATTTAAGACAAAAACTTAAAACAATTTGGCTAGTAACATGTATGAAGTGTTTTGAAGTTTTTCATTCTTACATTTTCTGTCAAGTGAGATGCTACTGTTAGCCTCTTAACAGAAAACCATCTTATTATGGAAGATCCGATATCAACCATTTCTGCTGGAATATCATTGAGGCATCTATTACACGCTGTGTAAGCAGTCCTAACTGTAGTTGAACACTCAGTCATTTCATCTCAACAATAAAACTTCCCAAAATACACACAAATATCGTTTATTTCTCCCTTAGTCAGATGTTTAATGTCTGTACTGAAAAATGCCCCTTATGCTATAAATCTTTGTGTAAATTTTAAAGATTTGATGTCAGGCAAACTTTGTCAACTCCAGCAACTATAGTGGATGTGCTGAGTGGAACAACTGGGAGATTGATAAAAACTATAGTTTTTCAGATCATTTAAAGGGTTAGTTCACCCAAAAATGAAAATTCTGTCAGTAATTACTCACCCTCATGTTGTTCCAATCCTGTAAGACTTTCGTTCATCTTCGGAACACAAATTAAGATATTTTTGATGAAATCTGGGAGCTGGATCACCCCTCCATAGGCTTCTAAGACATTATAACTTGCTGGCCCAGAAAATGCATTAAAGACATCGTTAATATAGTCCAAGTGACTACGGTGGCTCAATCTTAAGTTTATAACGCGACGAGAATACTTTTTGTGCGCAAAAAAAAAACAAAAATAACGACTTTATTCCACTATTTATTTCCTTCTCTCTGGGCCTCGAGTTTTTTTCACGTAGAATAACTGCGTAGCGCTTCTGTGTTATACGTCACACGTAGGCTCACTATTGGCCGACGCTGGTCATGTGTGTGATGCGTGTGACGCACAACACAGAAGGGCTACGCTAAAACACTACGTGAAAAAACTCGATATAAAAATATCTTAATTTGTGTTCCGAAGATGAACGAAGGTCTTACGGGGTTGGAACAACATGAGGGTGAGTAATTACTGACACAATTTTCATTTTTGGGTGAACTAACCCTTTAAAGACAGCAGTTCACACAAAAATGAAAACTCTGTCATCATTTACTCACCCTAATGTCGTTCCAAACCCTAAAGGACTTTCTTTCTTACAAGAAACAAAAGAAAAAGGGACGGTAAAAGTAGTCCATTCACATGACATGCTCTGTACAGTGATTCAAGTCTTCTGAACTTGCGAATAGACTGAAATTTCATTCAACCTTATCTGCTCATTCACAAACTTGCTTTGATCCAGAAGACGCACAGCAGACATGGATTTAGTGCATGTGCACTACACTTCAAAAGTATTAAGTCAGTAAGATTATTTTAAAAGAAATGCAAGGAAGCATTAAATTAAGTGAGAGTTAAGACATTTATAATGTTACAAAAGATTCTATTTCAAATAAATGCTGTTCTTTTGAACTATTCCTGCACCACAGGAATAAATTACATTTTGTATATGACAGTCTACAAAAAGTCTTCTTTTATTTTCTAGCAAGAAAGCCATACGAGTCTGGAGTGACATGAGAATAAGTAAATGATCGTATCTTTTTAGACTATAGATTTTTAGTTAAAGTGCAACTAAATTGAATTCTCAAGATAACTCTCACCTGAAATCCTCCTTCTTCTTTGTATTGTAGGAAGGCATTGGTGGTTCCCTTCTTGGCCATGCGAATCCTTGCCTGTCGCACTTTCTGTAAAACAAAACAGCATTTACCTGAATCGATCGTGTAAGCATTTGTTTCACAAACAACTGCAGTGACTCAGAGGTGTAATGATGCCAGTGATGCGGTTTAGTTACATCATGGTTTGCTCAATGCTGTTTGTGACCTTTTGACTACTTTATTGTGAAAAAAACAAACAAAAAAAACACAGAGATGAGATACTTAACTTGAAAATTTAGCAAGCCAGATAAAAACTCACATTGCCTGTATGAGCACCAATGGTCAGTCTACTGTGATGTACTGTAAACGGCTTTTACAATATGATTTCAATAAAAATTTAGAATAAATTCCTAAAAACAGGCAACCCACATTCATACTCAATGACAAATAGGAATAGGACATAATGAAATATTTATGACAAAAGTAAAAGAAGAAGACAGACTAGTAGTGTTTCTAGGCTAGATATATATATAAAAAAAAAAGTTGGTAGATATTTCAAAAAAGTAAATTTGAGCCAACCCTATTCCTTAATGACTGTTTCACTGTGTATCAAGTGCTGAGGAAGCCTCCGGAGCTGAAATTCAGATATGGTAATGGCCGTTTGGTTTTCAATAAGAGCTGAGCAGGCTCTCAGAAAGGAGGGGTGTAGAGAAACCAAATCCTTTATCGAAATGAGGTGATGCTGCAGTGTATATTATGAGAAAATTATAGCGTTTTTTGATCTTGGATGCATTTAAACCTATTGTAGGAGACCTCCAAAGCAAAAGCAGGAACCTTTAAAATGGCACTTAAAAAAACATCAGAAGAATATTCCGAACAGATCTATATTGGGATGAAGAGAAGTTCTTTAGTACCTGCTGTGCTCTCATCTTGTCAGCTCTCTGGTTCTGATGGTAGATCCGGCTGAAGTTAGACACAATGACGGGAACAGGGAGGGCGATAACCAGCACGCCACTGAGAGAGCAGATAGAGCCGAAGATCTTTCCAGCGATGGTGTTTGGAACCATGTCTCCATACCTGCAACAAACACCAACGTCAGTCAAACACTTAACAGCTCTGTGTGTGTGTGAAAGAGAGAGAATGACAATTTGTGTGAATATGATTACGCTGATTTAATGACCAGCGCTTGCTTGGAATCTATTTTGCAGTCACATTTATTGCAATTGTGTAAATTAGTTTGGAAAAGTGCATGTGCATTTCAATTTACAAGGCTCCAAAGCTCATCTCGGAGGCTCTTGAGGGCTCTAAAAGTCCACTAACACAACACATTACATATTTCTAACAGCAGAATACACCACCACAGAACTGCAGAATGCTATTAAGGTGATGTGTTTCTCACAAACACTCAGCAGCCGTGATCACCACTGTCCTCCTACACACTGGATGAGGGTTGACTAATTTAGAGGGGTGGTCATGGTTAAGATATAACCCATAAATCTTCTGGAAGGGCATAGTATGATATTACTCATGCACATTTTTTTTTACAGTATGCATACTGTGCACAATTTGCACAGTTTCTATAGGCATGCAACAGTGTGCAGTTTGCAACCAGAACACACTGTGAAATATTGTATTCCACAATTTAGTGCGATCCATTTGACTTTGTATTTCCAGAGTGAAGAATGAACCAGAAACCTTTCTTGGCTATTATTTGATCGGTTTGCTAAATGTGTGAACACAAATTTGATTAAAAATTCATACTGACTTAAACTTATACGAATATAGTCATATCATTGGGACCAGTGCAGCATACTACTGTTGCATTCTGCAAGCATACTGTTTCACATACTTTTTTTTTAAGAAAAGTATAAATTGTGTACTAAGCAGAATGAGTCATAAGGCGGCACTTGCTGAATTCAGAATTACAAACTCCTCTTATTTATTCCATATTAAGAGAAGCATGTGATTTCAAAATCAGCCAGAGATCATGAGTTGAGCTTTTATTTATCAATGTCAAAACATTGCAGAAGTATTTTTTTTTTTTTTTAAGTTTAGATTCAATAAATGCAATTTTGGACTGGGAACTTCTGAGTTTTGAAAGTTGCCATATATTCTCACAGCAGGAAAGTCAAACTCCTTTAGATCTCAAAAGATCAAGAAAAATGTGAAAAAAGTGCAGCCCACTACACCCATAACATCCATAACGGTATAGAATGTTTGGACGGTGAAGCATGAAACAGTCAAAGCACAATATTCAGAGCTTTACACTGAGACAGCAACACTTTTGAAAAGTAATTTCTGAATTTTCCCTGGTGCGATACACATTTCTCTGAGGTTCACTCAGCATTTTGGATCAGTCGCTGACAACACAACGAGAGAACGAGAGAGAGAGAGAGTGTACGAATCATCATACGGCACATTCACTTTCACATCGTGTTCCATCCCTTCACAGGAGACCGATCTGCAGGTGGCGTAAATTAAAACAATATTTGTTTTTAAAGTGGTGTTGATGTTCTGCACTTATGTCCTGTACATGTTTACAGAATCAACAGACTGAAACTGTCAGAACACTTTCCTTCTACAAAACAGACAATATGCAAATCAAAACCTGGATACGTTTTCCTGAGCAGGGAAATATAAAAAGATGACAATTTTATCCAAAGCGACTGTTTAAGGTACAAGAATGCTACAGTATATAAGCCACTCAAGGCTGTGCATTACAATGACTTAAACACAGTTTAAAATTCTAAATTTAAGAACTGATTCTCTTCCATTTAATGAGTGTCAACTCGGATTGGCGACACCCACTGGATTTGAATGAGAAGTAAAGGAAATGTCATTTCTTTCATTTCAAGATTTTCAAATTATATCTTATAAAAATATGAAGCCACTAAAGGAACAAGGGGATGGAAAAAAATATGAGATGGGAGGAAAAATGACTCCCAAGAAACTTTGCATTCCCCAAGACATTTTGCCTTTACCTGCCCATGCACTTGTTTCTTGGGGAAACACAAAACATTTCCGAGAGCAAGTAAAGGCATTAAAATACATATTCCATCTCATATATTTTCCATCACCATGTCCATTTAGGGGCTCTGAATAAATAAATTATAAATAATGAATTATTTAAAATTGATTAGATCAAATTTTTAATTAAAGTCAATTTAACTTGACTAATTATGCTTATTTATTATTTATAACACGTTATTCTTACTCACAAATCGCATTTAGGCTCATGTTAAATGCAAAAATAGCCAATAGTCATGTCACCAATCACAATGAAACAACGTGGCCAAATTTAAAAACATTTTTTAAACATATTTCTTACTGTTTCTCCAGAGATCAAAAACAAGAAATCATCTCTCCTCAGAAAGCCTCCAGTAAAAGCAGTCACATTCAGGTCTGTCACATAAATCAGACCAGGGCTCTCTGTTATGTTTTACTGACACAACAGGCTAATGTGGGATTTCTCATAAGAGCCTGATCAGATGAGAGACTCAAACACACACACACTCTTCTTCCCACAAACCCTTTCCAGCATCCCTCATTTGTCAGCTCCTAAGAGTTTGTGCACTCCCGGGATTAATCCACATCGGCCCGTGCGCCTAATTTTGTTTCCGACTAGTAAACGTCCACATTTTGGCATCGCCAGATGGCCCCGGGTGCATAAGGAGGGCAGGAAACAGATATTGATTTGTACACTGACAATGTCTATTATCCCTCCAGTGGTTCTTGGTTTTCTTAATCTTTGAATGTTCATTCTGTTGTTTATTATTGTTATTCAGATATAAGGCAGAGATCAGTAGTTTTTATCTGGAACATGAAACCATTAAACTGCTACATAAACAGGAAAAGTTGCTCGAAAAGGACAGGTAATGTAAGGCATTCTGGCATTATCCAGGAGAGCTCTCTTTCCCTTTAATTTTCCCATAATAGAAAGTCTTAGACAGACGTCCCCTGGGCAAGAATGAGGCTGCCTGGCCTAGATGCCGGTCTGGAAAGGGGTCAAGGAGGTTTGCCAGAAGTTCACGGAGAACATTGAGCAGAAACAGGACGGAAGAGTAAACGGCGAGGACATGCATGGAAAAGATCAGAGGAAAAACAGCAAACGCTTGTTTTTGCGTCTGCTGATGCTTCAGTTTTTCCTCTCCTCCTGGGGATCCAGCACCGGGACGTCCCCACTTACTCTCTTCTCTCTCTCTCTCTCTCTCTCTCTCTCTCTCTCTCTCTCTCTCTCTCTCTCTCTCTCTCTCTCTCTCTCTCTCTCTCTCTCTCTCTCTCTCTCTCTCTCTATCAAATCTAGCTGGATATAAAAGGGATGATTAGGTACAGAAGGAGAGAATTTAGAGAGCCCAAAATAAAGCTTCCTCAAACATGCCTATTTTTGCCCTTTCGAATCTGATACAATCCTGTTTCCCCGGCCTTGAAACATGACATCACTTTAAACTCAGCAAAACTCGGCTATGAATAGCTGTGGTTGTTACAATCCAAATTAGGAACGCTTCATCCTAAAGTCCTTCACTGCATGACGAGCACACCATCGCATAACACACAAGGCAACATGCAGAAAGGACTGCTAATATTCTGTTTACTGCATATGGAAACCCTAATTAAACATTACAACAAGCTAATCAAGGTCTTCAGGTTATGCAACAGTCAGGTGAGTTTTTATCAGGGTTGGAGATAAACTCCTCAGGACAGTGGCCATGTTCCTTATGAAGCGAATCAATTTATGTTATTTAATTTATTTTTCTATTATGACTGCAAATAGCATATTGTGCATTTCTACAATATAAACAATTAAATCTTTTGAATGATGCTACGTTCACACCATTAGGTGTCAGCATCCACGACAACTACCAGTACAGCGTAACGCAAGCAAAAAATTACTTGCATCAGTAATCGAACAAAAGCATCATTATTCTACGGAGACCCTATGGGGAAGGAAAACATATTTCAATGCTTTTAAGCTCTCTTGCAAATGTTTTGCATTCCCCCGAGAAAGTGTGTTTTCTGAATGTTTTTTTGGTTAAATGCCTGAAATAAGTTCTGTAGTAAACACAAGCTCAAGATCTTTTTAACAAGTTTTGCTTTTACTTGTCTTGTTAAAGGCAGTTGCTGCACTGTAAACCCAAATAAGTTGGCAAAACTCAAAAAAATTTAGATAATCATTTACATCAAAAGTTTTACTTTAAGAAATTCAAAGTTCAATTAAGCAGAACTCACAGATTTTTATTTTGTACTCAATTACTCTTAACTTGACATATTTGAGCAAGCTAATTCATACATCTAACTTCAAATTATCTTGTAATCTCAACTCAAATATTTTTAGTAGTGGAAACTTGGCTAGCTTTATCTAACTAATTAAATAAAAGCTAACTTGCTAATTGGTAACACAATTTGTTAGCATTGATAGCATTAGCATGGCATTGTTAAACAATTGCTGAATGAGTACAACAATATAAACATTTAACATATATCTGCTCTCAAACCAAGCTCATGCACCACTCGTCACAGTAACCCTCCAAAAAACACAACGTAACAGAAACTCTTCTAAACTAGCATAACAAAACATTAAACACTACTAAATATCCAACTTAACATTAATCTTGTATAAAAACACATACTTTTAGCATTTACTCTCCCTTTTTGAGTGCCATGGCAAAGCATGCTGTGAAATACAAATCCCAGCCCAATTTCAGTAAAATTTAAGTTTGTCTAAATTAAAAGAAACAAGTTCATTAAACTCAAAACAATGAAACAATTCAGATCACTTAAAATGTATCAGTTTTGTGAACTCAAAAAAGAAAGTTCTAAATACTCATAAACGTTAATTTGATTGAACGTATTTGTTTAATTTAAGTTTGCCCTACACAAACCAATTAATTATTTTGAGCATTTACAGTGTTTTACAGTGTAACAAGTGGCTAAATTGGAGCTTTTAAGCTTTTTACTTCTGCCGATTGTGTTTAGGCTTCAAAATTAATAAGTTATCTTGATGAACAAAATGTGTAAGAATCAGAACTTGCCACAGAGCTTATTTTCTGCTATAATCGAAAAATCCTTTTGGGTTTTTGTCGAGGGAACCAAGGTGATGCAAACTTCCAAGCTGGCCTATGTCATCATTGCAGTACTTTGTTAGTCCTGATTCTTTCGTCACATTGGAAATGAAAGCTCAGGTAAAACAATACATTGTGGGTGGGATACAGTATTCTTTGCGGTGTGCTCTGCTGTTTACTGCACATTTACTAAATGCAGCATGTATTTCATGCATACAAAACATTTGCAAACATACTATGCATAGCATACAGAAATAGTAGAATGGTAGTATGCTGTTCTGAACATAGCCACAGAAATGCACAAACATACACCTGGCCAGCAGTGGGAGGTCAAGGGTTAACCGGTGAACGGGTAGTTTTCATCTGCTAGTGGAAATCGAGGAGGCTTGTTGACAGATTACAAGTGGAAACACCGCTTCATGGATTTCAGCATTGCCTTTTCATTTTTTTTTTTTTTTACATTTCACTAGGCATCAATCTCCTTCTTTCTTTTTACAACCCTCATCTAGCCCTCTCTTCACGTCCCTTCTGTAGCTAGTGTGTGTTTGTGTCCGCACACAAGTTTCAATACAAATACCCACCTCTGATTGAATTTCCAGCTGTTCTACTGATGGAATCAATGTTCAAACAGCATGCAAATTCTAAAGCTAAAGCTTCAAACTGAAGCAGGGCTAACAGTGGATGTGTCACTGCTGTGTTTGCTACTTAATTCTTAATTGAAGTGTCAGTTGTTGTTAAGAACATGCATGCATAATAGATTAAAATAAAGGAGTGGTAAGAACCAACCAAGGAGGTCTATAATACCTGGAGAGAATTATCCACATTCCTATTCATCTCACTGTCTTGCTCTTGCAGTACTGGAAGTATCTGATTTGAATGTTGCTGTCATTGCACAAAAGTATTCCACATACAGGTAACAGGGAAAATATATGTAAATTTTATGCTTTTAAGACTCTCCAAAACATTACTTTGATAATAGTAGCATGGAAATATATTAATGAAAATATAAATTATGTTCTGAGGTTAAAATGTTTAAACATGTAAAACTTGTAATAATAATCAGATTGCAAATCTATATTTGAATGGCTGCCAATAAAGAAACGTGCTGAATTCTGAACAGCATACAACTCTTACTGTATTTACAATATCTTTCAAGCAGAAATAGTAAGAGTAATATGTTAGTATGCACACTTGAATTCAGCAATTCTTTTTGCCTCCAAAATGTTGCCATTACAACAATAGATACAAAACATATCGGACCCATTTGAATTCTACACAGAATACATTTTAAAGCAATATGGAGGAGATTAGGAGGAGAGACGGTTAGACAGACTCGGCATTAGAAACAGCACTGATGAGTAGAAGAGATAACACAGTTAATAATACACATCCTCAGCATGATTATGTTCATTGTTTTGCTTTAATAACGGTTTTATATTAAATCTAAAAGGGGAATCTATTAGACTGTGGCGGTCAAACACGGCTGTACCGAGCTCAATGGCTCTGGCCGAGCTGTGATAATGAAACGCTCTCGGCTATTTCAAAAAAGGGGAGGGGCTGATCGATATGTGGTCCTGCCCTGTCAACACATTGAATAATGCTGCGTGTTTCAAGGCACTTCAGTGGGCCTTTAACAATGATAACCAGCCAAACCCTAGTCTCAAAGACGTCACACCCACGGACCGTTGGCTGAACGTGATGCATAAGGAACACAAAATGGGAAACATTTTGGGAGTTTCGAAGTAAGTCGTCATCTGATTGGTTGAATTCCCCCTCATGGAAGAAGAAAGAAGCAGTGTTTACAACAACATGTGACAATGAGCGCTTATCAGGATCAACTAATCACTGGATTTTCAAAAGTATGTGAAGTTCACAATCACTAAACGAAAATCACTAAATCACCATAATGAATGGAAAGTTTTTAAACGGCATAAATGTCTTTACTGTCAACTTAATGCTTCCTTGCTGAATAATAGTATTAATTTCTTTAAAAAACAGTTAAAACTTTATTTTATTTCACATTCTACTAACTATAAGTCATTTGGCAACTACATGTCAACTAGCAGTCATTAGAGTATTAGTAGACTGTCTGCTTAAAGGAGAACTCCGGTCAATTTTAACATTGAGCTCATTTTTTTGTACATTTGGAGTGCTGTCAATACAGAGAACAACGACAAAAATCGGTGTTGCCTACACCGAGTTATTCTATTTTTAAAATTTGCACCCTGTTGACTTCAATGGGGCAAGTACTAAACCTGCTTTTAGCCTCTTAACATCCTTGATGTGTCATTACAAGTGCACAGAAAATGTGAGTGATTCCTTCTGAGTGAACACGAGTGAATCTGACTGCAGTAGATGTGAAAGATATGTATAAAAATGTTATTTAAGCCAGCGCAAATACCTGTGTTTACATCCTGTTTTCGGTTGAAGTCCAAAGTAGTCGATTGCCGAGTTCACGCGCATAGGTTTAGTTACCTATGATCACGCGCGTGAACTCGGCAATCGATTACTTTGGACTTCAACCGAAAACAGGATGTAAACACAGGTATTTGCGCTGGCTTAAATAACATCATTTTTATACATATCTTTCACATCTACTGCAGTCAGATTCACCGTGTTCACTCTGAAGGAATCACTCACATGACCTGTGCACTTGTAATGACACATCAAGGATGTTAAGAGGCTAAAAGCAGGTTTAGTACTTGCCCCATTGAAGTCAATAGGGTGCAAATTTTAAAAATAGAATAACTCGGTGTAGGCAACACCGATTTTTGTCGTTGTTCTCTGTATTGACAGCACTCCAAATGTACAAAAAAATGAGCTCAATGTTAAAATTGACCGGAGTTCTCCTTTAATATCTGCTAACACTATTTCGATGGTCCACTTTAGACATTCCACTGACAATAAGTAACTTATTCGACTAACCCGAACCCTAACAGCTATCCCAAACCTACAGTAGCATGTAGTTGCAAAGTTACTTATAGTTAGTAGAATGTCTAAAGTGGACCATCGAAATTAAGTTTGAACTATTGTATACTCACTATGAAAATTTCAAAAAATGTTTATGAATGAAGATTTGTTTCGCCCTGGAAATCTTCCGATTTTCCATAACCACTGGAACCCGGTCTTTCATTTAAGTCTTACAAGTACGGCAAGCCAACTTTCACGTATCTTGGATGTTTTGATTCCCTAGGCAATACATAAACATCAAGTAATGAATATGATGGCAATCACACAAGTTTTGCTCAGCAAGATAACGGCCATGTTGACAAAGCACAGACCATGTTAGCTTGACACAGACATTTTAAGTGTACATAAAATATTCATGAGGAGCCCGCCTACAATTACAAAACTCAGCATTTGCCGGGATGTGCGTGTACCATAAACTCTGAAAGACTCTCTGATTTAACATAACACTTCATTTAGCTCACTTCACGACTGAATACCTCAGCTGTCGGGCATGACAGCTAAACGAAGCAAAACAGAAACGGATGCGTTTTGACTCGGCCAACGAATACACCTGACATTTATTATTGAGCACCAGTCTTCCACAGCTGGCAAGTTCTCGCTAAGCGACTGATGTGTCCAAAATTGCCACTTGACATGCCAAACGTTTCAGTTTAAAAGCCGATCTCTCAAATCCTTCCCGTTAGATTTAATCACATTTAAGTAATTACTGATTCAATTATGAATGGGCAACTGTCAGCGTGTGCTGAAAATTAAATGAGGTGTTGAAGTTTCCACACAGCGAGCGAATATCATTAATCATCTCTGCTTAGCAACAACACCTGGTCACCGTGAGCATGCTAAACACTCATAGACCCTGTGTATCATTCACCGCTGGGACAGATCGCCATTACCTTTGGATAAACCTGAGATGATTGAGTTTTCTGCGCTAGATCGTGTGCCTATTGTCTGTATGATTATTTAAACCGTGTAACCGCATCAGTACTTATGTCAAATTCAGAGAAAATTAATGGTATTTTGGAAATCCAGTCTATAGTAGAGGTAGAACCAGTCGATGATATTGAATGGATTATTGCATCATGAATAATGAATTTTTCAACTTTATTGCTCTTAATTGTGACTTCATATCTCACAATCATAACTCTATTTCAAATAATGTGATTTTATATCTCACAATTGTAACTTTATTTCATATTTTAATACTTAATCTCACAATTACCCATTTAATTTATTACTCTGAGGTTGCTTTCAATATAACAATAGCTTTCATACCTGTATGCCAGCCACTTGTTGGCTGTTTTTACTTACTTATTCAGTCCAAATAATCATTTCAACCTCCCTTTTTAATTAAAGTCAGGCTAGTCAGCAGCTTATTAAATAAAAAAAATTGTTGTTGTGCTCACAGGGACCATTTTCCTGTCCAAAGCAAAAGGCTGTTTAAAAGAGGTTCCTTTTGTACAGAAATGTATGCATATGCTAGTTTTGTGGACAAATATAAATTGTGCCCAAGCATAAGCTGTTAAGATTGTGTCAGGTAGTGTAAGTTAAGAATTGCAATATAGTCTACAGTATGTGGGTTAACCTCACAATTGTCATGTCCTGGAGGCGCACTGACTCCTAACACCGTAAATCTTTGTAGTAATGATAGGGTGGGTGTTCTGGGTCTCTGATAGTGGCTTGATGATCGTTCTGGAACTGTTTCTGGCTGAGTGCATTCGGCTGTGCCAAGTGTGATTTATGTCTTCCTACAGAATACAGAGGAATCCAAGTGATATGTCGACGTATCTCACATTCGGCTCGAGATTTACGAGTTTGTGGCCAGCGTCACGCTGATGCAGGCTGAATGTGAACATTAAACCAGAACAATGGCGAACATCCACCAGCTTCAAAGATGTGTGTATGCCGTTACTGCTTGTATCCAAACGCAGTCGTAAACAAATAAAAAAAAAAGTGTGGGCAGAAGTTTGTTGGATAAATTGGCTGGACGGAGTGTGAAAGACAGCTCCACTGTAAAATATTTTGTCAGCTAGCCTAATTTTTTTTACATTATTATATAGAAAAATACTAAATACTATATATAGACACAATGCTGTCAAATCGATTAATCACGATTAATCGATTCTAAAATAAAAGGTTGTGTTAATATAATATGTGTGTTATATAATATATACAGTACACACACACATATACACATTAATTTATATATATATGTATATATATATATATATATATATATTATTTGTTTTTAGCAGATAAACATCTGTTCTGTCATTCTAGAAAAAAAGTTTGTGTTTATAATATATGTGTGTGTATATATTGCTAAAAGCAGATTTAACATTTAGGGGTACACTAGCATTTAAGTAGCGTATGAAAAGCCACAAAACTCCAATCTTATTGGGCTTTAAGTCTTTCAACTGCACATTTTCACTTTTTTTTTTACATATACCTGGCTGGTAGACCAAAGTCGTAGCTACAGAGACAATGAAACCTTGACCTCAACAAAAACCCACATAATTTAGTGCTTACAATCATTCTACAACTTTAAAAGCAACCATATCTCTTCTGAGAGACAACTAACCTTTCCAAATACATCAGCTCAACAGCAGCAATGCCCAGGCAAATATCACAGCTCATCTCTGCAGTAATAGGTAGTGTTTTACTCTGTGCACGGGGAACACCTCTGCATTTCTATCTGAATGAGAATTGAAGTCACTCTCCAAAGCGAGATCCCTGGATAATGACAAACAAGTCAAGTCAAAAGGGAAACACTCCATACTTATCCATATCCTTAATCCTTCCTTAGCATGGCTTGAGCATCTAAAACAAATCAGCCTTTGTCTCCCTCTTTCTTGAAAAATAACAGAGTCCCAATCTCCAGAGGACACAGACAGTCGATAGCAATTCATTAATGAGAGCTCAGAATCATTTCCATTTATAAAGCAATTGATTCTTTCTTAATGCCAATAAAAAAGTCAAAAGAGTAAAAAAAACTGTCCCGAGTCCAAAAAGCAAACCACCAAGACTATATTCTAGATTTTGCTCATGTCTGTCAGTGTAAGTCTCTGGGAAGGTTTTTTTTTTTTTTTTTTTTTTGGTCCACTACTAGACAGACATTATAAATCTGACCTCTTAAAAAGCCGGCCTGTCTAAAATGCAGAACTGAATTGAGAATACCTTAATTCTAATTTGAGGTAGCAAACAGGAAGCAGAATTTGAATATAAGGACATTTAAAATACTAAAGACTTTACTGAATTTTATGATGGATGGATGGATGGATGGATGGATGGATGGATGGATGGATGGATGGAGAGAGAGAGGGATGGATGGATGGATGGAGAGAGAGAGATGGATGGATGGATGGATGTTTGATGGATAGATGGATGGATGGAAAAAGGGACTGATGGATGGAGAGAGAGAGAGGGATGGATAGATGGGTGGATGGATGGATGGATGGATGGATGGATGGATGGATGGATGGATGGATGGATGGATGGATGGATGGATGGATGGATGGATGGATGGATGGATGGATGGATGGATGGATGGATGGATGGATTTGGGAGTTTGTTGACATCTCTAATGCTGAGTATGAGCAATATTGGCATTTTTTGTGTCCTACATTTTTTGATTGAACACCAAAGTACAATGTGTGTAACACTAGATTAAATGCATCTGGTAAAAACACCCACGATTACTTTAACACTAAGTGTGGATGTACAATATGTGCCGAATACAAGAACAAAATATGCTTCAGATATTTTCAGGCATCACTGGTAAAAAGACTTGCTTAAGCACATGACTGTTTTGCACTTTCATTTGCAATTTTGGCTCTGGAAGAAAGAAAGGAAACCAAAGACTGGATTACACCAGTCAAGTGTGAAAGGAAAAAACACTATAGAGGAGATTACATTACAATCCGTTTTTCTCTGCATGCTTCGGGTTTAGTTCTCTTGCCTTTCTGGTGTGAAAAGCCACTGTTAACATTCAATTAGCAGATCCTCAGCGCTGTTCAGCAAAGCTGAGCGTGATGAGCCAAGAGTTTGGGGTCAGATGTCATCCCTATTGGACCGAGAGCTATATTTATCATCCACCCTCCTAAACCACGCAGCCTTGGCAACTAAACCTCATGTTTCTTGTCTACAGCACAAATAATGAATTAACCATTTAAGAACATCTTCAATACTAGAGAAATGCACACACTAAATACAGCTTTGATAAACAAATGGTATTTGCAACTCCATATTCACTCAGTTCTGACAAATGATCCCCAATAAATGAAATTATAATATTCTGGCAGCAGTCTAGATAACTAGTTTTCCTTCAGGACCCAGACTTTACATCTCATACTATTTAAATGTATAATTTTTTACACTTCTATTCAGTAAAGATAAATTAATCAAATGTGACAGCACAGGCATTGACATGTTTTATAAAAGATTTATATTTCAAATAAATGCTGTTCTTTTAAACTTTCCATTCATCAAATAATCAAAAAAAAAAAAAAGTATCACAAATGTTGAGCTGCAAATCGGCATATTATAATGATTTCTGAAGGATCATGTGACACTGAAGACTGAAGTAATGATGCTAAAAATTCAGCTTTGCATCACAGGAATAAATTACATTTGAAAGTACATTAACATAGTAAAAAGTTATTTTAAATTGTAATAATATTTCATAATACTAATGTTTTTTACTGAATTTTTTATCAAATAAAAGACACCTTGGCGAGCATAAGAGACTTTCAAAAACATCCATATCTAAACGAAACCAAACTTTTGAACAGTAATGTATAAAATATTGCTAAAAAACAACATAAAAACATTTTTTTCAATATTTTTCAATTTCAATAAACAAATCCCATTTTAAAATGTAATTATTTATTTATATTTATTAAAACAAATACACATTTTAAGATAGTGTTTATGTGAAGAAAAAATATTTTCTTATTGCGTTGAAAAGTTGATAAGCATGTGAATTGCATATTAAGTCAAGTCAAGTATATTTGTATAGCGCTTTTCACAGTACAGATTGTATCAAAGCAGCTTCACAGTATTAAATCAAAATAGCACAAGGTTTGTTTCTAGTGGAAAAAAACGTCCACATTTGGTAAGGCTGATCAATAGTGTTATTGATTGATTAAATTAAATTAAATATCCCCAACTGAGCAAGCCAAAGGCAACAGTGGCAAGGAACCGAAAAACTCCATCAGGTGACCTAATGGAGAAAAAAAAAAACTTGGGAGAACCCAGGCTCAGTCGGGGGCCAGTTCTCTTCTGGCGTTTATGAACTAGAGGCCGGATTTAACTGTAAGATTAAAAATATTATATGAATGCCTGGCTGAAGAGATGCGTCTTTAATCTAGTTTTAAACTGGGAGAGTGAGTCTGAGCAACGAACAGTATCAGGAAGGCTATTCCAGAGTTTTGGAGCTAAATGTGAAAATGCTCTCCCTCCTTTGGTGGATCTGGATATCCTCGGTATGACCAAACGCCTAGAATTTAGTGATCTTAAAGAGCGCAATGGATTATAGGGCGATAGAAGATCCGTTAAATAGACTGGAGCTAAGCCGTTAAGGGCTTTATAAGTCAGTAGCAATACCTTGTAATTAATACAGAACTTTATAGGTAACCAATGTAGTGATGATAAAAATCGGTGTTATATGATCATATTTTCTAGTAAGAACTCTAGCGGCTGCATTTTGGACTAACTGTAGCTTGTTTATTGAGGATGCAGGACAACCAGCTAATAAAGCATTACAGTAATCTAGTCTCAAGGTCATGAATGCATGAACTAACTTTTCTGCATTAGAAACTGATAGCATATTACGTAGCTTAGCAATGTTTCTAAGGTGGAAAAAGGCTGTTTTTGTAACATATGAAATATGATTTTCAAAAGACAGGTTGCAGTCTAGTATAACACCCAGGTCTTTTACTGTAGAGGATAAAGTAACAGGATATCCTACAATGTTAAAGTTGTATTGTGAGAGGTTTTGTGGGCGTTTTTTTGAACCAATAAGTAGTAGCTAGTAGCTAGATTATGTGGGTCAAATTGTGGTTTCTTAATGAGTGGTTTTATAACTGCCAGTTTAAATGTTCTTGGAACATAACCTAAAGATAAAGACGAGTTAATAATATTGAGGAGAGGCTCTTCCACTATAGGTAACACTTCTTTCAGTAGTTTAGTTGGTATAGGATCTAATAAACATGTTGTTGTTTTAGATGAAGTGATAAGTTTATTTAACTCTTTTTGTTCTATAGTTGTAAAGCACTGTAATTGTTCTTGCGGGGTGATAATTGAGGCTGAATTATAAGGCACGATTGAAGATTGAACGTTTACAATTGTGGTTCTGATGCTTTCTATTTTCTCAGTGAAGAAGTTCATGAAATCATTACTACTAAACTGTAACGGATATTTTGTTCAGGTGATGTCTGTTTATTTGTTAGTCTAGCCACGGTGTTAAATAAAAACCTTGGATTGTTTTGGTTGTTTTCTATTAGTTTGCGGAGGTGCTCAGCCCTGGCCGCTTTTAGGGCCTTTTTATAACGTGACATACTGTCTTTCCACGCGATTCTAAAGACCTCTAAATTAGTTTGTTTGTTTGATATTATAGTTATGATTTGCATTTAGCGTACAATCGTAATAAACAATAGTACTTAGATGTACTGTATCTGCTGAGAACTGTGCAACCAGTAGAGACTTCGCTATTCTATAAGGCCACTAATGAACACTATTGTAAAGTGTGCTATTTCTATAATGCACCCCCAACCGCTATATCTTTACAGAAGGGAATCGATAAACAGCGAAGTTTTGCTAGTGTGAATTATACCTGTAGGACTGCTGGTATCTGGGAAGAACTCTCTCTGCTTAGAGATACTGGCAGACGGAGAAATATGAAGCTCCCTTATCTAATAAAATGAAAGTGATATGCTTTAGAGATGCGTATTATCGCCGGAACTGTGCAAGGTGCAACAATCCGCCTGTGAGCCAAATGATAAGCAGGAGAAGGAAGTTCTCCCTGGTTCTACATATCATGAGATTGAAGAGGATTGTTGAAATCCCACTTTAATAGAGCGCAAAGGCGGCGAAGAAGAACTATGGTATGTTACTGGTGAGGTTTTGCATGAGCAGAGATTAAGAAACTTAGATTGAGAAACTCTGAAGACATTTGTTGTTAGCTTTAGTGATTCATAGACATCTATTTACAGAATATGCTGGCGGTTGGACATGTAAAAACAACTATTGGAGGTCATGCGTTCATAATTCCAATGTGTGCATGGAAACTGCTAATTGGTGTTCAGTGGCAGAGTTAAAAAATATCTCTTACTGAACGACAGCTTACTTTACGTTACAGACAGTTTACCAAAACTAATTCTGTAGACAGTTGCAATTCCAGTTGATTATGTTTGTGGTGCAGAAACATTTATATTGTCTAACCTGTTCATTCTTTTATTGCTATGTTTGCTTCATAATAGCTACCGTTAAAAGTCATGTTCAAATCTATGAAAAAGGTGAATATACAGTAAGTGCATTTCGTCTCACAGCACTAGCACATTTTTTTAAACTTATTTTTAACTTGTTTATATATTTTTTTTAAAGTGAAAAATCTGTCAGTGCAGCAAGAAAAAATACACTCATATTAAAAACAATCTCTGAAAACTAGCTTTAATATCTTATACAGTGTTGTTTCAAATACAATACACAAAAATACAGAAAAAGTACTGCGGTACAGTACATTGGTCTCAGGCCTTATAATGAAACATATTGCAGAATTACAGAAGAAAAAAAAAGAAAAAACAACACAAATAAAATAAATAAATAAATAAATAAAAAAGCCCAAAAAGAGTAAAAGTCAAAAAAGCCCACATCTACATTTCTGATATTCTGGTTTTCAATGGATGTCTTCAAAAACAAATCTGTTTTAAACTACACACAAGAGCAGTTTAGGGATACAACCCTGAATAATTGTCTTGAGATAAACTCATTATATAGACATGTACATATAGCAACCAGAACAACTGACTCTGTATTACTGAGTTATTGAAAATGAATGCACACCACAGCTGTAACGCCCACTCCATTTTTGCATCATGGCCACATAACCATCTCGAGTGCACATTAATTTTCAATAATTCAATGGACTATCCTCAACCAGCCCTAAAATAGCTGTCAAAAGTGTGTTATTTTTAGGTGCACATTTGTCAAATCAGTCTCAAAATGCATTCTACATATTCTAAATGATTTTACTAGTAATAACCTGAAAATAAAACAAAACGAGAAGTAATCAACGACGGCAATCGACGGCTATCCTTAAAGAAAAGAGAATCAGCCGTAAACAGGCAGCCGCGCTCAGTATATCTAGCCTGGTTTGTCCAGATGTCTAGGAGTAGAAAGCAGTGTAGATGATAACAAGGCATAATGGAGTCTCTACATGTGCTTTACCAGTAATCACTCCACTTCCACAAAAATCCCTTCCACCTCATAACAGCTCAGATGAGTTTTCTTTGTGCACAACTAATCATGAATAATGGATGGCACAATGCAGAATGCTGAACCATATTTGTGTGGCTTTTAGCCTTGCCCTTCACCATACCCCTGTTTCAGGAGGGGGAAATGCAACCCAAGACGACGCCGACTGCTTGGCGAACGGCCCAGAGCGACTGCAACGCCGCTGTCGGACCACCCCAACAAGCTATTTGGAGCAAAGGTTAATTTACATAAGTTACGAAGAACAACACGTCATGCGCAACATGATGCTAAAGGTTGATTAAATGTTTCATTTATGCGTCACGTTAGACGTTTCGCCACCTGACGGGTGGAAGGGGGGCTATCAGATTTAATGCATAATATGATACCGGATGGCCCAGCGCAGGTGTCAGAGCGGATTCAAGGAACTGCATTCCGTCTTTTTACCGGTAAGATACCGTTTACACATCAGTATCAAAATACCTCTCAGTGATGTCAATCATCGGAAATGACCTTTAAACACAGAGCCATTTTCTTCATCCACCTGGATGAGGAGAAGCACTTTAGTCCCTTCCCAGTAAACAATTACCGTCTTTCAACGTTGAAATATGGTTGAAAATAAGTCGGCCCGTCTTGGACTGGTTTACGATGTGATTTCAACTGAGTAGTTTCGGCCGGACTGTTTGACTACGTGTTTTCTACTGATCATCTAAGACAGGATAAATCTGTAATACATGCTAAAATAACGGAGAAAAACAAACTACCAAACCATGTTCATTATTATCTCAAATAAATTGAAAGAGTTTTACATATTCCATCAAGACGTTGAAGATCGACCTGTTTTCAACGTTGAAGTACGTCTATTCAACGTCTTATAGACGACTTTTTGCTAGCTGGGTTTCTTTTTTTTTTTTTTACTTCTGAGTGACAGACGTAAGGGGGTGATCACAAAGAATGTGGGTTTGCTCTTAAAAACACGAGACGCATAATAGTTACTATAGTACACAATAGTACATGCAGAGCCACAGCACTGATGAATGGAAAAGAGGGCATGGTCTCGAGCGCAAGACGCAGCGCAATGGTCAGATGTTCGTTTAGCGCATGTTTACGTAGAAAAACAAATAAAAGCAGCAGAACTTACCGTAAACAGAGCTTTACGATTGGCCCAAAGCAAACTTCTTACGTCTGCGCGTGATCTCGTACGTGCTCATACCGGTAATATGAATATTCTGTCATCATTTACTCACCCTTATGTCTTTCCAAACCTGGATGACTTTCTTTCTTCTGCAGAACACAAAAGAAGACATTTGTAAAGTCACCATGAAATCAAAATTGACAATTGACACTTTTTTGCTTTCATTTGCCCTCATAATCTTTAGTCAAAATAACCTCCCTCTCAGCGATATCTCTTCTCTCATGACGCTTACTGGCGCGAGGGCGGGGCAACCTGTCACTCACATGAGATCCACCAATAGCAAACCACAACCAACAATCAAATCCAATAGACAAAATCAAGGCCAACCCTACATTTCTTCTTTCGAGAGAAACCGTTTCACTCAGATATAGATCACAATAGGGAAGAAAGAGTATCGCAAAAGACTCACAGTTTCCGTTTTATGCCTACTTTTAGAATTTTAGGAACCAGTTAACATTGGAGCTCACTGACTTCCAGTGTATGGACGACAAAAACAAAACAAAAAAAATCTCACAAAAAATTCTTTCATGTTTCACAGAAGTCATCATGCAGGTTTGGAAAGGCATTACTTTAAGTCATTTTTCATTACTTTGCATTTAGAAGTACCTTTGCGATTTATTGTGATGTTTGCATTTACAGGCAATCTTTATGTTCAATAAAACTGCTCAGTTACCTGCTTGGAGAGGTTTTTGGATTAAAAAGTAGTACACCAAATGCTGTAATATTTGATTTCCTTGTACTAACAACACAAAACTAACTTAATTCCCTCCTGAGGTATACAACGTTATGCCGGAACAGAACAGGAATAAAGTTTGTGATGATCAAAGTCTTTTTGTGTGAATAAATCCTCATAATTGATCCAAACAGTTTTTATTTCAAACCTACAAATGTTTTCTACAAAATGTATGCAAATGAGCATCTTTATTATTTTTAGCACTACAAGCCATTATTTTATGCATGTCATTGAGGTGGGAATGCTTTAAAACTACCTTCAAGGTGTAAGGAGTTCAGACGGGACAAAACAATACATCAATGTCATAAATGCACTAGTGCTCGTAATGCCCAACAATCAGCCATCAGGACAAACCTTGGAATCCATCACTGAGAGCAAAACACATTAGAAAAGATTACTGCCCTAGTAAAAAAAAAAAAGTATACCAAAATCTATTTAAAATGCATTTATCTCATACTAAGAACTTCAAAGCCATTAACATATTCATTGACGTATCTCTTAAGACTTACTGATTTAAATTGTAATTAGACTTTATTTTGAGTATTTCTTTATTGCACAATGCACATTTCTTAATATTAAGCCTATATATATAATTAATAAGGATTGTCTTTAAATGCAAGGTATTTAAAGTGTACCTTAAGTAAACTTTCAGTAGTTCCCCTTTAGCACAATCAAGCATACTTAAGCATATCTTTAGTTGTACTTCAGCAATACTTCTGCACAATTATAGACTTTAAGTATACCAGTTTAGTACACCAAAAGTACAATTGCAGGGTATTTTTATTTAGTACATAAATATGTAAATGTATACTTAGCACTAAATAAATGTATTTCAAATACATTTTAGAATTTATTTATTTTTTCACTAGGGTGGTTCAAGTCCATTCACATACTTACATTCTATGTTTGGGAAGTTTTCCTACAACATACCTTTGCTTATACCTTTTGTATTTAGAAGTACAAGCAATTTTTATGTTCAATAAAACTGCTCAGTTACCTGCTTGGAGAGGTTTTTGGATTAAAAAGTACACCAAATGCTGTAATATTTGATTTCCTTGTACTAACAACACAAAACTTATTTCCCTCCTGAGGGATACAACGTAATGCCGGAACAGAACAGGAAGAAAGTTTGCGATGATCAAAGTTTTTTGTGTGTATAAAGCCTCATAATTGATCCAAACTGTTTTTATTTCAAACCTATACAAAAGTTTTCTACAAATGTATTCATGTCTTTTAGCTGTGAAATCTTTATGATTTTTATAAAGTAAACTGAAGAATACATTTATACACAGTACTGAATCAACTAAGGTTTACTTGATTTTTCTAAAAATGGTGTTAAAATGATCGGTTTTGCCTCCCACAATAAAAACTGCAGAGCTTTGCAAAACTAAGCTATATAAACTATTTAATATCATATTACCAAGGAGATATAGAGTGACAATTGATATCTATATGCATTTTATGTAAGCAGTATGTTATCTGTTTTAAAAAAGAAAGTCATCTTACTCTTTGTCCATGTAAATATCAGCAGCTGCACCAAATTGCATATTTTTGCTCAGTTTGGGCCTCTGATTGAAATTAAGGAGTTTTTTCTCCTCAAGGATGAGCTCCATATTCCCATACTGTATATCATACTGTGTGAGCCATAAGAGTCTGAAGTATCAAATATAATATTCAACAAAAAGGTCAATAAATGGTTCCATGTCGATTTCTATGACTCTTACTTCATATGTCAGGCTTTACAGGGTTAAAAAATAAAACAAATATTTGAGTAAATTTGAGTATTAAATGTCATCCCTTAGATATCTCCAGAACTGATCGAATCTAGTTCATCCCTGAGACTGTACTTATTCAGCAGTGAGGGGTGTTTGAGGGGACACAATTGACTTCCATAGTAGGAAAAAAAAAAATTGGTGAATGGTGTCCATCACTACCAACATTCTTCAAAATATCCTCTTCTGTGTTCAACAGAAGAAAGAAATTCATACAGGCTTGAAACAACTTGAGGGTGAGTTAATGATGACTCTGAGTGAACTATTCCTTTAAGTCTTGTTTTCTGAAAAAGTGAATTTCTGCTTAAAACAAGATTTTTTTTTTCTTGTTTAAAGCATAAACTCACTTCAATTTAGTACATTTTTCAGACAACGAGAAATAATATCGTAACACATTTTTCTTCAGTAAATGTATCTTGATTTAAGAACGTTTAGATATTTTTTAAAGAAGTATTTTTTTATGTCACTTCTCAAACCGTGCACAGATCTATTTTATTTTTGCATCAAGTAATGTTGCTTTAAAAGCTGCTTCTCGACAGAGAAGGTCAAATGGACTGTGAAGTTAATTTGTAATGAAGACACTGGGGTAGGAAGTCAATACAACAATGACAGCGAGGTTACAACTTAGGACAACTTACTCACAGAAAATGAATCTGGAAAAATGTAGAGAATAGCTTCATAATAAACTCCAGATATTGGATACCATATCAACAAATAACAGCTCCACCGGTGAGCTTCAGACGGGAAGGAGAGACAGAGAGAGAGAGAGAGAAAGAGAGATGTGCGGGGTGTGGATACGGTTATATGGAGATGTCAGAATCTGAGAAAAATTATTTTTTTACTGGCTTTCGTGCATCATGTGATCAGGCAGATTAGACTCCGGCTAAGACGACTGCAGCAGAGAGAGGCGTGAACGTCAAATGAGCTTGAGAAATTGAGAAACGATAGTTCTGCTCTGAAACCTAATCTCTTCACAGGGAGAACAACAGAAATGACAGCTATTTATAGATACTGAGTTTATTTAGCGCATTTTGTGGCCACAACATCAATACACCTTCGGGGAATAAGTCGGCTCAGCAGAAAACGACTGGAGGATCACACATGGGGTCATTATTTTCGGATTCTCTGTGCATTAAATAGTAACTTACTATAAAAGCTTTAGGGCCAGATTCTGTCTCCTGTTCCTGATCTGTGCTTGCGTTCCACCTATTGGGACATTTGACGGGACACAAATTACAATCTGACTGCCGTTTCACGTTCTTTCCTTTTTTTTTTAATCAAAGCTTTAAAGCTAAACAAACAGAACTAATCATAGGCTTGACTTCCAGCAGACCTCCATAAATGGGAAGCCGACGGCGATGCTGACAGAATGCTGAAAGGCCTCTTCCACGAGATTTATATGTGGCATCCACAGGTTAAACAGACCACCCGCTCGCAAATATCATCAGTGTAGAAAACTAAAGAGAGTACAAAGCTGTGGTTTATTGCTATAAGGGAAAAGGACTTCAGGAGCAAGAGAGAAACGCTCAGCAGGACTTTATGAGATCTGCAAACATCAAGTGTGTGATTTAAAACCACTAGAATGTGAGATATGCAAAAAGACAATCGTGCATTAGCACAGGGGTTTTCAAACTGGGGTTTTCAAAATTTTCAAATGTTTAGAGAAATTGTAAAAATGAATCAAAAATAAAATAAATAAATAAATAAATAAGGTAAGTTACAAATATTAGGTTAAAATAACAAAAAATATGAAGAATGGATTAACTAAATAATACAAATTAGATTAAAACACACAAATGAATAATAGACAATACAGTACTATAGTGAGTAGAAAAAAAGTGTATAAACTTATACTACAAATAAATTCAATAGTTTAGACAAATTTCTAATATTTATTCATCACAATTTAATTTGGGTCTTTATACATAAAAATATATAGCTGCATTTTAAATTTTAGGATGGGGTAGTGGTCCATGGCATCTGAAAGATTGAAATGGGCGGTGTAAAATAAGGCCAGTGGGAAACATAACTTGACGATACTTGAACGTTTTGCTCTATAACATCAGACACGAGCACAACTACTGATGTCAGCCAGAGGAGAACTGCCCCTCCGACTGAGCCTGGCTTATCCCAAGGTTTTTAAAAAAAACAACAACAAACATGTTTCTAATATGTAACTAGATAAGAATGTTTGGGGTGTGAGTGTGTGCAGTTTATGTTGTAGAGCAAAACGGTTATGTACTGTATCATCAAGTTATTTTTTACCACCATTTACCAATGCATTACAAGTAACGCAATAAAATATCGGAGTTACTTTTTCAAATAAGTAACATAAGTTACTTTGTTTTCCTCTTTTTTGACTGACAGCTCTCCTGTCGCAGTGTTGAGAGAAATCGTCATGTGCGCTGTGTGAACATGATGGGGTTTAGTTCTAGACTAAACGCGAGCATGCATTTACTCATCTCACTTGCACACAAACAGTTTCAGCATTCCTCAAAATGAATAAAAACAGTGAAAAATTACGCAAACCTGCAATAACTTTAAATATGTCCACACAAATGTACTTCATAATCTCACTCTATTAACCATTGAATTAGCGGCTGACCTTCGATGATCCAATTCAACTATATGAATAGACAAAAATGATTGAAATCATATTTGAATCTCATTTTTTTTTTTTTATTGCTGAAGTAAAGTGTAGAACTTTCTTCTTCTGCTGTTTCTGCAATCCAGAATGGCAGCAAAGCTGAAAGGTTTGTCTGAGCTGTATCCTCTACTGTGCAGGCTTGAATTTGCATTTCTTTCAGACTGAGGTTTATTCATTTCACTTTTGGTTTACATTTGCCAAAAATAGAACTTTTGTTTGTTTGTAGATTTGTTTTTGTTACTTAAAAACAAACAGACAAGCCCAGCCCAGGTGAGAAAAGGAAACACAAAAGTATCGTAACGCGTTACTTTCATAAAAAGTAACGCAATTAATTACTTATTTAGGGATTAACAAAATATTGTAACTTTTAAAAGTAACATTACCCTACAGTGTTTACCACAGACCTCATACATTGGGAGTGTTCCCGACACAAACAACACTGCAAAAGCTCAATTCTAAGACAGCATGGCGTGTAATCCCAAAATGCATTGCAATGGCTCAGTGAACAACAAAAAGTTGGTGGAGAAAGCGGGAAATATTGATAATAAAGAAACATTTTCATTCAACAGTGAAAAGACTTAGTTTAGTGCAATTAAAAATGATCATGATGATTATTTAACTCACTATGTGTGTGCATTTAGATGATCAACATCCTATATATTGAGATTTCTTTGGAATAACATGCACAAATGAATCATTCACAGTAAGATCAGGAATATGTATTGAGTTGATTTAATTTTGACAATTTCCCAAAACTTAACAATGCCAGACGAGCTGATAAGAATTCATACACTGCGGTTTCAGTTTAATAAATTAAATTGTATTCCAATTCCGTCATCAGACCACCATAACTCCATCCGTCTGCAATGTAAGAATGGACATAAATTTGATTAAGTGAAAAAGTGTCCTTTTATTGAATATTTGGCTGGAGAAATGCTGAACTAAAGGAAGGAGTTTGAACCCTTAGAGAGAGACAAAAACCAACGCCATTTGTGAAAAGTCTATTTCTGAGAAATATAAATTGTTGAGAAAAAAATAAATAATAATATACACACATACACACACACACACACACACACACACACACACACACACACACACACACAGACAGACAGACAGACAGACAGACAGACAGACAGACAGACAGACAGACAGACAGACAGACAGACAGACAGATAGATAGACACACAGCATGATTTCACATATACTATGATAATGAACAGATGTCCTTAAACACTCACCCATCTGCCACTGGTCTCATTCCACTACCAGTACTTTACATATTGTCTACAGAAAACATGTTCATGAATAATAAGACAGGCTTATCAATGAGTTTACAAACACACTGAAAATGACCACAGGTCCACAGCATATACAAAACTGCCTCTTGGCTTTTAGCGTTACCTCATCAAGGATGTGAGATATTTTGTGATGACTTATTAAAGAAAAGCGCATAAAAATTGCAAGAGAATGGATTGAGAATTCATGTTCCTCCTTCAGCCCCTGATAGTTGGTTGTTGACACCACCTGCCCTATTAAAAACCCGTACAACCCAAGATCAGCTAGCTATGGCATCTGTACGTCCCATATGCTGCACTTGAATCTAATCGCAGTGCTTTAGTTTATGAGCCGAGAGCGCGAACACGAGAACAGTATCCAAAATTTCTGAAAGTCTGTTGCCAGTTCTGACCATCTGGCATGTGAAGAGAAGGTCAAAAGAAACCTGTTTATGGTTCAATTAATAAGACCTTAATTTAGACAGAAGAGATGATGTGATTACAGAGTTTAAACTAATTATTATGGCAGAACTGCAAATTTGAAAGTAGATGTCTTAAAATATGAATGAAAGTCATAAAAATGTATGTAAAACAAAAGGCTACAATGACTGTCCATGTTGTTCACAACAAAATGCTTGGTCCGCTCTCATTTATGGAAACTACGCTGAAAAACTGTCACGAGCAAGAGCACATACTGAGAGATCATCAATGCCTATTCAGTATTCAGCAACTTGACCCTTAAACATCACATACAAAACATTCAAAACAGAGTCATATACATAGAAGTCTTAAAGGTACAGTAACACAGAAGACCAGCCTTTTATAGCACCTGTTTCACACTGCAGAGTGTGAGCGCAAAACAGCAGTGTAACTCACATTGTGTTTACCAGGGTTGTGCCAATTCAATAGAGTGCAATAGTTCCAGAAGTGAAAACTCATTCATTTTCTCCTTAGGGAAACTGTTTTTTAATGATAACATAAACCTTTAAAGACAAACCCGTGAGCCAGGAGGTTTGTTAATGGAATTGCATCTGCTGTCAAACTGCATTATTTCAACTTCTTGTTACGAGTTATTGTGTTTAACAGCGGAATTTGTGGTGAAAAACTACATTACCCATGATACTCTACAGAAATTTCCACCAATCAGAGTCACCACAAGCAAAACGCCCACTCCCATGAAGCAGTGCGAATGACGAAATCAAGTCATACTCCTTGCGCTCTCAAAATACTTATATATGCACATTTTGCAATAAACTTAAAATATATTGTTTTTATATATATAATCAACATTTTTAAATGAGTAGTTTAATATTTCTCCATCGCTTTTAATTTGATTATGCTGTTCGCAATGCTTCATGGGATTGTCTGATTTTCAAATACTTTTATGCTTCAAATCTAAGCTTGTAATGTCATGATTCACCTCGTAGATGGTTGGCTTGGTTCATGGCATATAACACTTTAATTAAGTTTTTTTTTTTTAATCACTATGGAAGAAATTAATGGAAAAAATACTTCTGGAAAAAAACGCTGCTGATAGATTCCGACTCAAATTTAATTTAACTTCCCAACCCTGATGCCTGAAGGTCAGAGGCAGAAAATAAAAATTGAAATCTTTACATTAAAGGGTGATTTAAAATGCTACAAAAATGTACAATATGGCTGTTTTAAGATTTAGGAAGCATATGTTTACTACCCACTGCAAACTAGGACCTAAAGAATCATATAAGGCTAAATGAAAAAGGCTTTTGTGTGCATGGAGCTGTCAGGTTTCTGCTCATATGTTGGTGCAGACAGTCAAGCGCACGCATCAACTGTTTAATTTAAACCCGCGACGGCTGGCCAGGAACACAGTACAAGTGCAAGTGCTCAAAATAAAAAAGGTTGCACGGCTTCCATTGGTCATGACTGCTGCCAGATAAAGCTGGGGCTGTAAATGAAAGTCTTTTCCAATCCTGCAGAAAGGTGATAATGGTCTCTGGGATGAGGGGAAATGGCAGGGACTTAATTTGACTCCACATTCTAAGCTGTGGAAACGTCTAATTAAAGATCTGTGGACTGCACACATGCGACAAGAGCTCAATGTGCATGTTAGATTCCACTCTGAAGCATCGTTAGCATGTTAGACCTCTTAAATTAACAGCTTGAACTCGGAAAATCCATGTTCCTTTGCAAACTGGAAAAAAAACCTCTTTCTGGAACACAACGTGAGCTCATGGGAACTGATAAAGCGCACCTCATTTTATAAAGCTGATAAAGTGAACATGTAGAAGCACTTTGTCTCTTTTGTAATACTCTGTAGACCTAAATATACCAAATATATAAATGTCTCAAGGTATATTTAATTCATAACACATTGTTGCATAAACAGGTCAACACAAATAACTTTGTCCTCAAAATTGTGACTGTTGGTGTTATGATATAGAGGAGACCGGGTTTAGTTGTCACACTTTCTACTCTAGTGAATACTTCTCAGAGTGGAGTTATTTTTCAATGTCATTTTTTGAATACGCGCATACCTGCACATGAGTTTTGTCTACAAAAAGTTCATTCAGTTCAATTTAGTCTATTAAATACACAATTTTTTTCTTCACGCAATGGGCTAAGTTATCACAACAGCAAAGTTTTCAGCAAAATTAAACATGTAAAATGATAACTGTTTTGGTAAGCAGAAATTATAATAAATAATTTCTTTAACAACATGCCCTGACTTATTACGAAAACCTCTAATTTAAGATTTTGAACAATTGTGAAACAAAACCTTCCTGAGATATAGCTAATGTGACAACCAGCCAAAGTCTCCAATATACCAAAAAATTTGAATTAAGACAAATTACAATATGTATATATATTTATATTATTTAATATATATATATTGTAATTTGTCTCAATTCTCTCTCTCTCTCTCTATATATACTACTCTACTATACGTGTGTGTGTATATATTATATATATATATATATATATATATATATATATATATATATATATATATATATATATATATAACCATAAAGTCAATGCCTCTTTTATAGGTGACACTGAGCTCTGAGTTTTCCCTCCAGAACGGGACATGTTTAGAGGGCTATAAATCAAAAGCACAATGAACAGTTCTCTAGATGATTAAAGTGATTAACTATCAGAGACAAAATGAATGACTGTGTATATAAATGCTAACTACTAAATAATGAGAAAGAAAGTAGAAACAGAAAGGGCAGAGGAACATTGGACTTGCAAATAGAGTAGAGTAGAATATAGTAGAAAATAATTGAAAAGAATAGAATAGAGTAGAATAGAATTGAAAAGAATAGAATATATTAGATTAGAGCAGAATAGAGCAGAGTAGAGTAGAGTAGAGCAGAATAGAGTAGAGTAGAGCAGAGTAGAGTAGAATAGAGCAGAGTAGAGCAGAGCAGAATAGAGTAGAGTAGAGTAGAGTAGAGTAGAGTAGAGTAGAGCAGAGTAGAGTAGAGCAGAGCAGAATAGAGTAGAGTAGAGCAGAATAGAAGAGAGCAGAGCAGAGTAGAGTAGAATAGAATAGAGGAGAGTAGAATAGAATAGAGGAGAGTAGATCAGAATAGAGCAGAGTAGAGTAGAGTAGAGTAGAGCAGAGCAGAGCAGAGCAGAGTAGAGTAGAGCAGAATAGAATAGAGTAGAGCAGAGTAGAGCAGAATAGAGCAGAAAAGAGTAGAGTAGAGCAGAGCAGAGTAGAGCAGAATAGAGCAGAAAAGAGTAGAGTAGAGCAGAGCAGAGTAGAGTAGAATAGAGGAGAGGAGAATAGAGTAGAGTAGAGCATAATGGAGTAGAATAGAGTAGAGTAGAGCAGAATGGAGTAGAGCAGAGCAGAGTAGAGCAGAATAGAGTAGCGTAGAATAGAGTAGAGTAGAGTAGAGCAGAGCAGAGCAGAGTAGAGTAGAGTAGAGCAGAGCAGAATAGAATAGAAAAGAATAGAGTAGAGTAGAGCAGAATAGAGTAGAGCAGAGCAGAATAGAATAGAAAAGAATAGAGTAGAGTAGAGCAGAATAGAGTAGAGCAGAGCAGAATAGAGTAGAGCAGAGTAGAGCAGAATAGAGTAGAGTAGAGCAGAATAGAGTAGAGCAGAGCAGAATAGAATAGAAAAGAATAGAGTAGAGTAGAGCAGAATAGAGTAGAGTAGAGCAGAATAGAGTAGAGCAGAGTAGAGCAGAGCAGAATAGAGTAGAGCAGAATAGATCAGAGCAGAGTAGAGCAGAGTAGAGTAGAGTAGAGCAGAATAGATCAGAATAGAGTAGAGTAGAGTAGAGTAGAGCAGAGTAGAGTAGAGCAGAGTAGATTAGAATAGAGTAGAGCAGAGTAGATTAGAATAGAGTAGAGCAGAGCAGAGCAGAGCAGAGCAGAGTAGAGTAGAGCAGAGTAGAGCAGAGTAGAGTAGAGCAGAATACAGTAGAGCAGAATAGAGTAGAGTAGAGCAGAATAGAGTAGAGTAGAGCATAGCATAGCAGAGTAGAGTAGAGTAGAGTAGAGTAGAGCAGAGTAGAGTAGAGTAGAGCAGAGTAGAGTAGAGCAGAATAGAGTAGAGTAGAGCAGAATAGAGTAGAGTAGAGCATAGCATAGCAAAGTAGAGTAGAGTAGAGCGTAGCAGAGTAGAGTAGAGCAGAGTAGAGTAGAGCAGAGTAGAGTAGAGCAGAGTAGAGTAGAGTAGAGTAGAGTAGAGCAGAGCAGAGTAGAGTAGAGCAGAATACAGTAGAGCAGAGTAGAGCAGAATAGAGTAGAGTAGAGCAGAATAGAGTAGAGTAGAGCATAGCATAGCAGAGTAGAGTAGAGTAGAGTAGAGCAGAGTAGAGTAGAGCAGAGTAGAGTAGAGCAGAGTAGAGTAGAGCAGAATAGAGTAGAGTAGAGCAGAATAGAGTAGAGTAGAGCATAGTAGAGTAGAGTAGAGTAGAGTAGAGTAGAGCAGAGCAGAGCAGAGTAGAGTAGAGTAGAGTAGAGCAGAGTAGAGTAGAGCAGAATACAGTAGAGCAGAGTAGAGCAGAATAGAGTAGAGTAGAGCAGAATAGAGTAGAGTAGAGCATAGAATAGCAGAGTAGAGTAGAGTAGAGTAGAGTAGAGTAGAGCGTAGCATAGCAGAGTAGAGTAGAGTAGAGTAGAGTAGAGTAGAGTAGAGTAGAGCAGAGTAGAGTAGAGCAGAATACAGTAGAGCAGAGTAGAGCAGAATAGAGTAGAGTAGAGCAGAATAGAGTAGAGTAGAGCATAGCATAGCAGAGTAGAGTAGAGTAGAGCGTAGCAGAGTAGAGTAGAGCAGAGTAGAGTAGAGCAGAGTAGAGCAGAATAGAGTAGAGTAGAGCAGAATAGAGTAGAGTAGAGCATAGCATAGCAGAGCAGAGTAGAGTAGAGTAGAGTAGAGTAGAGTAGAGTAGAATATATTTGTTGTCACACAAGCAGGGTCGGTGTAATATCTTCCAAGCTGTAATTCTTTTTAGTCCTAAAAATTGGCCCACATAAAGTGATTTTTTTTTTCTTGACCTAAAATGAATTTGGCATGCCCATATAAAAAGGACAATCCCCCTGGAGTAACCTGGGGTTAAGTGTCTTCCTCAAGGGCACAATGGTGATAATTCATGGGCTGCTTCTTGCTCTCAGGAATTGAACATGAAACGGTTAGCATTTTCAGAAAAGAGTAGACTATGGGATGGATCACCCAGAAATGAAATTACTGTCATCATTTACTAACTCTCATGTCATTCCAAACCTGTATAACTTACTTTCTTCTGTGGAACACAAAAGGAGAGAGAGTAAAAGAATACATTTTTGGGTGAACTAAACATTTAATTATTTTTTTTTTAGATCTTTAGGTTGCATTACATTCTGTTTGTGAGTCTCATTTACAATTGAGTGATTCACTCATGTCGCGAAAACAATTTTTTTACAAGAAAACATGGAAGTCTACAGGAGTCAAGTATCCCCCATATATTCCGTCAAATGCTCTCAGAAGAGCCTCATGGCTGGGAAACTGTCACACCACACTTTCAAACCTGAGCTCACAGAGCCGAAGCGATCACACAATCTTCAATCATCACACAATGCAGCACGTAATGGATTTGTACTTTCAGGGTCCCACAGGTTTGAGTGCAGCACGGTGCAGGGACGAATGGCTCCCTTCTAGCACATTTAAGCACAAGAGCTTATCCTTCATGCAAATATGCTCACGCTCCAAAGGTCTACACAGCAGAATTAGTCTATCATATATATGACCTACATGGTTAAAGGGGTAATTTCATTAACATTAACAATCTGAGAACAAACTATAATTTGCACGGTTTGACGCGATATATGATAAGCGACCGTTAGATTTAATCAGCGCGATTTACTGCAATGCTTTTTCCCCTTAGTTGGTCAGAACAAAAGTGGATGTTACTTGTTCAGATGACATTTTCCGGTGAAAATTCTTATGTTGATCATACTTCCAAAAAGTAGAATCTGTGATTCCGAATGCCAGTATCCACACCTGTGACTGACAGCTGCACATTCTCCTCAAAACATTGGATTCATCCGTGCTGTGCCGTGCCGAGGCACAACCCACATAAAATTGATAATTCCGCGAATAACTGCAATTGCAGATTTCTAACAGAGACGGCGACAAAGAGGAAAAACTACGGACTGCAGCTTTAATTAAACCTAAATTAAAACGAGTGCGACTTTGTTTCAATAAATGCCCTTTTAGAAAGCTGTAATTCCTAAAAGCTACTGTACCATATTTCATAGTAAATCAAACTCTTTTCTCAAATGATAATGGTAAATTTGATTCTTTATGACCTCATTAAGTGAAAGTTGTTAATTATTTAATACACACCTTCCTAGCATGTCTTTATATGTCATGGTGATGAGAGATAAGTGTGTTAAAAGCCAAACTTGAAAACAGACACTATGAACATGCAAACTGCAATCAAAACAGCAGCATTCTGCTTTCACAGTGCCTGCACTTCAGTCTAGTAGTGCCGCAGTCTTCCCTTTCCCTCAAGCTCCTGTGGGAAAGGTGCGGACCTCGACGAGAGGCATGAGCAAGAGAGGAAATGATGTCAGCTTTGTCATTTTTCTCCACAAAGGCGGTAAATGGGTCATTCACACAGAAGGACCACAGCCAGGGGCCACCTGACTGAGCAGCTACGATTATTTTTGGATAGGAGGGAGGTGTAAGTTGGCCAAATCATGTCAGGAGAGCTGGATAATGGAAGGGAACGTTTTTGCAATGACACTACGGAGATGAATTGTGCACAGAGCTATTGTTACTTATGAACAATATGATTGAGCAATACCTCTCAGTATGAGAGTTTGAATGGTTTATATACTCGTGATGATTAATCTGGGTCACTGTAACCATAACCAACCTCCAGATTTATACAGTATATGTGCCTGATGAGAATTACATGCATGAGAAAAAAAGATAATCGTCTTGCACCTTCAAAAAGCTGGATTTCCCGACCCGCAGTTGACCTTCTAAACATAAATCTATAACTGAAAGATCTCCATCATCCTTCGTCTTTCATAAAACATGTGAACAGCAAAGGGAACCTCCCTTTGAACTTCCACTCAATCACAGTATTGACACAAAGCTAGTTCTGATGGGAGTGCCTCATGGTTCTGTCCTGGGCCCTCTATTATGATGACTGTAAAAGATTTCCCTCTTCTGACCATTGACCCTTGTTCTTTGATTTACAGACAAGAAAGTTAATGCATGCTCAGCACCTTACCGCCAAGTATATTTACATTCATGTCATCACCTCTGCTGTCTCCGCACAATAAATGAGATATTTACACGTGACCTTTTGACATTTAATTTTCTGTACTCATGCATGTGATAAACTGCAACCTCATAGGCAAAGTAAAATCTGACCCATGACATTTCATTTCATCATCATTTCTTACGGTATAACGTTGTTTAATATTTTAAACATCTCATTGAAAAGATGAAAGATCATCATGGGACACAGCTGAGAGACATTTTCCCTCTAATCCATCATTCAGCACCATATGACTCTTTAGACCTCAACAAATCCCTTTATCTGCAGCCAATCCAGGTGAGATCTCTTTTCCCTGTAAGATTATGAATTGCCTGTTATTGTCTGGACCCTGAGAGCCGTCAGGAAGCCAGTGTGAGTGTGAACTACAGCTATCAACACAAGTCCTTTAAGCTTTGTTCAGAATCTGAAGGGCAAAAAAAAAAAGATTATGAAAAATATAAATGTAAATAATAATACAATTTAATAAAAAAAATCTGACTTTTTGTATCAAATCTGATATGTTAGGTACATCAATCAACTACAGAGTACATTAATCAACTCTGAAGAGCAAAAAAAAAAAAATGAATAATGCAAAACATAAACATAAATATCAAAAACTAGTCTTTTGAGAAAGATAAAATACAAAAATAAATTAAAAAAAGCTCCACTACATTTATTTTTTTATGATAGTCAGTGTGGTCCTAAAAAAATAGATTTGAAAACTAAATTGGATTTGCTGCATGAAAAAAAAGAAAAGCTAAAAAGAAAAAATGGCAAAAAGAACTGGCACACAAATGTGCATTTGTAAGCTTTTGTATATAGATATATATATACAGTATATACACATTTTCAAGAACTGCAGCATATCCCTTTATCCAGAAAGCACACACATTATGTCACACAAAGACTGTGCCATTATCACAATATATAATCTTGATCACTTCTTTAACAGTACCTGGAAGTGTGTTGGAACTGGCAGAACGTTTGAAACACTGCTTGTGCTTTTGAGAGCGGTCTCTCAGAGTCAGACAGCTCGAGACACCTGACAGGCACACCATAATTACAGACAGGAAGATCATAGACTGCTGATGATATTGGTTTGAGTTCAAATCCACTTGCAGGGAGGAAGTTGGTTTGGTTTGATAAAGTGGCAGATTAAATGTACTTAAACATCTATCAATAAGTGACATCGCACTAAATTATAAAATACAATGTGCCAGTTGTCAAAGAAAAGGGCAACAGACTTATCTCTGGGGGAATTAAGTTTAAATTATAGTTCAGACAAAAATGAAAAATCTGTCATCATTTACTCATCCTCACGTCATTCCAAACCTGTATGAACTTCTTTCTTCTGCAAAACACAAAAGGAAATGTTAAACAGAATATTGAGGGATGCCGTTTTGCATAAAAATGAAAGTGGAAAAGCACTGTCATGCTCCAAAATGGCCACATAAAATGACTTTAAAAATTGTCCATACAAGTCTGGCGTTACATTCCAAGTCTTCTGAAGTCATATTTGCATTTGCATTTCCGCATATACAAACTTGGATATTTTTGAAGACATGTTAGCCACAAAACATCTGAAATCCAATGCAGTTTGGCATCACTGACAGAGTGAAAACTACTGAAAATGAATGCAGGTGAAAACTAATAAGGACATTTTGTTGTTTTTGTTTTCTGGATGGTGTGGGTGGTTGCCAGGGTGTTGCTTTGCAGTTGCTAAGGTGTTCTAAATGTTTTAGTGTGTTGTTGTGTGATTGCTAAGGTGTTCTGAATGGTTGCTAGGGTATGAAGTGTTGGAAGACTAGAACTGTGTCTAAAATCGAATACTTCCCTACTATATACCATGCGAAAAACAGTATGCCAAAAGAGTAGTATGTATTTGAAAAACAGTAGGTGAAAAGAGTAGTATTTATAAATACATACATAGTATTTGAAAAACAGTAAGCGAAAAGTCCCTGGATGACCTTCTACTTCCGCAGAGATTCTGAAGTGCACGTTCGCTGGACACTTTACTATCTCATGATGCCACGGGAGAGGATTTATGAATGGAAGTGAAGCGATGCAGCTGACACTGGTAGGTCACGTGACAGTAACATGGCGGATGTAGTACGATCTGAAATTCATTCATACTACCCATTTTCATACTATACAGAGTCACACATACTATACATACTATACATATTTAACGGTCAAAAAGTACATTCAAACGTAGTACATTCTCATACTGCATGTGATTTCACCTGACTCCATGTGAGAACGAGTAGAAATCAGAAATCCGTCCCTTGAACTGCACCATGTCCACACCTGAATTAAATCTTTATTCTCAGGCAGCATTATCTCTTATGCCACAGTCAAATCTCCCAGCCAATCACGGCAGACCTTTACACGCCCCAAAATAAATAAATAAAAGCATGTGGTGCCTGCTGCCTCTAGCACGAGATGAATATGTGAACTGAACCAAGACCAGAACCACATTACATCACTAATACATAATTCTGACAGGTCATCAGTCTGAGGAGAAAAAAAAAAAAGAAAAAGAATAAAATAAGAGCCAGAATCCCATCACACACCCTGACAGCTTCAATGAAGTGATAAGTTGAGTGGTTTCTGTCACAGACGTTAGCGCTTAACGCGGCTGCTGTGAGGTCCTTTGGGTATTGCATTGTTCAAGGACGACCATTTCCCACAAGACACTTATATAAGCTAACAGCAGATGGTGAGAGTGGACTCTAGAGAGGGACGGTGACGCTTTGGGACAACAAGTTTTGTCCTCTTGTAAAGGGAGAGATTAACATTACTCCCCAACAGGAAAGATTTTGAACAGTCCATCAAATCTCTTTTTGATAAATGACAAAAATAAGCATTTCTCTCTTTTCTTTTTTTTTTTACTGAAAAACCATGCAATTCAATATCTTACTCATTGTGCACTTTGAAATCTGAAAGCAAATGTAAATGTTTGAATGTACACCATTTGTTCTGTTAAAAAAAACAGGACTTGTAAGAGCAGTTAACTCAAGGGAACCCAGGTTTAAGTTTGACCTGGGTCATGTCCCAATCCCATTCCCCTTCACTCACCCTAATTTCCTATTTTGTCTACATTCCACTTTCCTTAAAAGAATAGGCACAAAATGAATGAATGAATGAATGAATGAATGAATGAATGAATGAATGAATGAATGAATGAATGAATGAATGAATGAATGAATGAATGAATGAATGAATGAATGAATGAATGAATGAATGAATGAATGAATGAATGACAAGTTTGACAATTGGCTCATTCCATGTCAAATCAATCAAATTTCAGAAACTTCCCAGTCTCTTCCCAGTTTTCTGAAGAAAGACGAACATAAACAGTGATGAAAGCCAAAATATCAAATGTCATGGATGTATATGTACTGAGTAATCCACCTATTTTCAAGATGGCAGCATCCTTATTTAATTTTTACACAGAGATTGGTAAGTCTATTAGTAAAATCTGTTGACCTTTGCAATGTTTGTTGCGTTATATGCCAATGGTGACAGTTCGAAAATGGGGAAAAGCACTTCTTGTGTTTTTTGCCTGAAGTTTGCATGCCTGTAACGTCTTTTTCTTTTAAAGAAGAATGTCTGAAGAACAAATAATGTTGAAACTAGAAATGCATCTTGTTATATCCCCATCAACACAATTGCATACCTGTCTTTGTGCAATAATGTTCACAATGCAAACAATGTTCTCTTTCCAAAGTTTGTATAACTGTATCTTTAACAGTGTTAAAGATCCTTCTAGATTCTCATTCTTAAACTTTTCTTTTGTAATCTTCACTTTTACAGCCCTATCTATCCATCTATCCATCCACCCCCCCCCCCATCATTCCATCCATCCTTCCATCCGTCCATTCATTCATCCTTTATTTAGATCCCATAATTTACGAGCTGCTTCGGATTTCTTACATACCAGGGTATTGTATCCTGCTTTCACCCAGGTTGCATTTAATAATAACTCAGAGGGTGCATTAAACATTTAACACAGTATCCAAATGGAATGAAGCAGACATCTTAATTCAGCAGCTCCTGCTCCAAACGCTGCCCTGTCAAGGTCAAAGGAGAGGAAGCGTAAAGTTGGATATAAAGCCCTGGTAATGTGCATTCCACTCATCTGCCGCCACGGACCGGCCAATCGAATCTTGCACTCACTGAGAGTCTCTAAAGAGTCTTTGCTCGTTCCTTTGATCTGAGCACATGCATTTCTTTCTGCACAGTAAGGCTAAAGCAGAGCATTTATCCGGCTATCACCAGAGGGAACACGGCCAATCAACCCAACCCAAGAAAACATTAATGCATCAGGTGATCTCTCTACTGTAACTTCAGGAACACCCACAAATATATTCAACTCAGACATTCATTAACATGCACGCTGAAGCATGCAACCTGATGGAGTTATTTGCTTTTTCATTGCCCGGGATTTCCAAACCACAGAAGTGCATAATTATATTTGGAGAATATGATTATAGGGTTAAAATGCCATACTTCTTGTGGCTCTGTTTTTCATGAATATTAAAATAGTAAATGCAAACAGAAAGCACTGAATTTGAAAACTGAAAACATTACTTTTGTTGTTCCAACATGACTGCTTCCAGATTTGATTTCCTTTGGAGACTATACAACGGTCACATAGCCAGGTCTATGTAAAAGTAATTAGTTTGAGGGTAAAATGTCACTGATTAGGTTTTAAATTTGCTGGATGGCATCACAGATACTCCTGTGCTTTGCTTTACATCACAACTTTTTGTTTTTACCCACATAAAATCAATATCAATGTCACCAACCAGTTTAAATGCATCAATGATCATGACTGTACATCTAAACTATGTACATTTTTAGAGACAAAGAGAGTGGCACTTTCCCACTCAAAACTACTACACGGTATTATATTATCATCCACTACGAGAAAAATCATAAAATTGTATCATTTATAAACAAAATACCACACCATTCCTCAACCAACCACACAATTTAAACCATCACACATGAAAAACGTGGAAAAAAGTTTAATAGCCACTTTGCTCAAATCAGCCTTATATGAGCAATAGTAACAGCGACTACTATAAACACATTACAGATGGTTTGCAGTATTTGAAACCATAATACTGTTAGATCAAACATCTGAACATCTGACATTGTTTGAGAACCATAATTATGTTTCTGAATTGCTCTTCATGAGGTAGGCAAATCTAATAATATAATACAGATTATATATTTCGCTTTCTAGGTGGAAGAGATCATGTCACACACATTTTTACAAAAAATACGTAGACTTCTAGATAGTAATAACTCTGCACAGATACGGTTACCGTCCTCTTCCAATGATCAACATCCCTGCAGAAACCACTGAAGATTAATGTTAAAAGTCTACATGATATTTTATGAAAAAACGCTAAAAACCCGATGGCAGGTAATATGTGTGTGCAAAGATAATGTACAATAACTGGATGATGTATTGCTTCAAAGTGTTAATACGCAGCTCCTGACATTTGCACGATTAGCTCAAATATTAAGAGTAATATGGTGTTATTTCCTACATTTACATAATGCAGAGGAAGACCCAAGATTTAGGTTCATTATTCGCTCCCACTGTCCAAAACAACATAAATGCGGTTGCACCAAATTCAAATGCCACAGTTTTGTGTACCAACTTATCCAATGTAAACAGCATGCAACTACAAATAGTGTGTGAAACAGTATGCAGTATATGCAACAATAAACATGACAAATATGAGTTTGGGGCATAAGTCTATGATACAGAGTGCAATGACCATCAACTTGCACCCATTGGTTTCCAGTAGGAATTTTACCATCCACTTTCATTATATAGGGATTTCAAATAAATATTTAATAAAGAATAGAAATTCATGAGCCAAACCTAATATTCCTAATACTAAAAATATTACAAAGGTTGATTTGAAGTAAAAAAAAAAAAAGATTTCGCAAAGAACAGCAAATGCCAGCCAACCAAATTATTTTTATTGATCTTGATCATTTCATACATATATATATATATATATATATATATATATATATATATATATATATATATATATATATATATATATATATAGTTTTATCTTATTATCTTATTTATAGGTAGTTCAATTTAAAAAAAAAAGTTGAAATTACACTGACTGATGGGATACGATAGAATCATATTTCATCAATTTATATAGTTACTATATATAATCATCAAAATCAATTTCTATATGGTGAAAAATAATGGGAATTTCACTTCCAGAACCTGGAAGACTGTACTCTATCCTAGTACCTCAGTGGCTCAACCAATGGCATTAGTCTTTAGGGAACACTGGTTTGAAAACCAAAGTAATTTTTGCTGCCAGTTCATTTGTAACACTGGAAATGGAAGGTCATGAAATGCACATTGCAATGAGGGATTCTGTATCTCAGAAAGCGTGTTATTACGGTGTATATACTTTGTTTGCCAAATGCAGCAGCTCATTCAGTTGTTCCAAGCAGAAAACTTGCTTAAAACTAGCATACTTTGTGCAGTATACTTAGTGCATACTGGAAAAAATAGTAGTATGTTATGATATTATGGTATTTCAAACACAGCCTACATGTGCTATAGTGCTGAATGATACTCATTGCATCTGTGTGGGTGTTTTCTACCCAACAACAACATGGAAAAAAGAAACCATATTGAGACATTTTGCAAAACAGCCAAATGTTTTAGGAACAAGTTGTAAAAATAAACACACATACACACAAAATGACTACACTTCATCTATCCTCCTCATCCTCTCCTCTCAAATGCAGTGACACAGCATTTCACTCTTCATCTATCACTCGAGGGATTGATCTGTATCAATGAACAAGAGAAAACTGGACTCTGTCATCTCTGCTTCCCTAAAGACTGACAGCAAACCAATGGACAGAGACGTGGCTGAAGAGTTTAGTGCAGAAACAGTACATAACTCATTCACGGCTCAGTTTATGAGTAAATGACTCACTACGGAGAAGGTTTCAGGGCATAACTGAGGAATTCAAAGGTACATATTTTGGTTTTTGTTGCAAGGATGATTCACCAACCTTAAAAATGTGCAATTTTATTGTATTTATTTTTTACATATAGGCAGGTTTCTTACCTAAGCTGCTGCAATACCAAAATGTCCATATTCAAACTCATTCTTCACTGCAAAAGTTTTGGTGGAACTTCTCTATTAGAATACTGTCAGCATCATAAATGAGCAATGAAGCAGTAAGTGGTTTGGATCACACGGGAATTTTCCAGTAAGTTCTTAATGGATCTCATCTACTCCTTCCTTAGCTTTTTAAATACTACAATGGAACCCGCTTCACTGCAGTCCAAACAAACACTCGACAGTTGCGAAATAGTCACTCTGTGCGTATAGAAGATCAATCTATCGCATATTCAAAACAATTGCAGGTAAAAATGGAATGAACTTACCCAAGAGTTGTCATGGTGACTATGGTGTACCAGAAGGAGGCTGGGATGCTGGTGAAGTTGGTTCCCTTGGTGCCTTTCTCTGCGTAGAACATGACGGTGGCAAATATGATGATGGCCATGGTAAGGGAAAACAGGAGGAAGCCCAGCTCAGAAGCACAGCTCTTCAGAGTATAACCCAGGATCCGCAGGCCCTGAGAGTGACGTGAGAACTTGAAGATCCGGAAGACGCGGAACACCCTCAATGTGACAAACGCGCCACTCACATCCTCGTTCTCAGGCATGACCAGGCCGATGTAGTAGGGCATGATGGCGACGACGTCGATTACGCTCATGACCGAGCGCATGAACTTGCAGCGACTGGGCGCGGCGAAAAGCCTCATGAGGTACTCGAACGTGAAGATGAGCACGCAGGCCGTGTCCATGCAGAAAAACGCCAGCGTGTACTTCTCACCACAAGGCAAGTCTTTCTTGCTGCCTTTGACGGGTCGGCAGGGGACAGTTTCCACTACGTTTGCTATGACCGAGACGGCGATGAAGAAACCTGTGACGTAGTAGAAAACGAGCGCCATGGTGCTTGTGTGGGGGTTCTCGAAGGCGCGCCACAAGCGCTCCCGAGATGTGCTTTCCGGCGGCAGTGGGGTGTCCGTCGCCATCTCGGCCTCTGTGTCCTCAGCCAGACGTTCCTGGTTCTCCTTCTTGCGGTCCCTGTACTCTTCCATGCAGCAGTCTCCGATAATGTCCGGCACGATGCCGTAAAATGCCAGCTCCTCATCGAAGGCCTGAATGCACTCCTGCCGGGGGTAGTGAAGCTTACCCGTACGGTAGAAGTTCAAAATGTGGCGAAACATCTCTGGGTCCCTGTCGAAGAAATACTCCTGAGTGTCCTCGTTGTAGAAAAACTCCTTTTCCGAGCTGCCCAGCAGAGTGTCGGGATAGCGATCCAGCGTGTTTTTCCATGTCTGGAAACGGAGCCCGCTCACGTTTACGAAGAGGATCTCGTCGTTGCGGCTCTTTTTGTCCACGGGCGGTTTGGGCATGTTTTTCTTGGCTAGTGGAAGCCAGCCAACAGCCGCTGCCCTGGCAAAAGGTAGCCATGTTGCCACTCCGGCAGCCATCTTTAATTTGGTGGCTAAACGTTGTTACTGAAACAAATACGCCAAAGAGGAGAATGCCAGTCAGCCCTGAGAAGATTTTCTGAACCTTTCTGGACCAGAAAAAGTCTTTCCAAACTAATCATCCGAGCTGAGGATCTCAGACTAGTCAGTTATACGTCTCTCGGTTTGTCTGTACATCTAATAGACTAGGAAGGAATCCTCTGAGAATTTTTTCATTATCAGCTACAAAAATTTGGGGCTGTCAAAGTGTCAAAGCCATTTGAATCTCAGGATCTCCATTTGTCAAAAACGATCCTGAAATGACCCATTCAAATTCATCATTCACAAGTCAGTGTGTTTGCAGATTGTGGCTGTTCAAAGAATCAGTTCAGCCATCTAAAGGGTTAACTCTCTCGGCCATATCTTGCAGGCTCTGCCGGAGAATACTGATTTGTTGCTGCGCTGTGCCGTTTCAAATTTTTATTAGTCTGTGATGAGGCTTTCTGAAGTTAGCAAGAGACTATTTCTGCTCTGCTACGTCCATTCTTTCAGTTGTAGGCGTTCTACCTTCTTTTTATGCAGTTTCAATACTCTTGCCTTTATTTTTCTTTCCTTTCTTCAAGCTTCAAGTGGCTACTCAATCTTTCAAGGGGCTGAGAAGGTTTTCAGTGGGAGATCTCAGAACTACAGACACCTGGACTCCAAGTATGGCCTTTCCTTCATGCACCTGTCATGAAACAACATAAAACATTAGGTGACGCCTGAAAGCAACATGGTACACAGTAGCTACTTTCATTAGCTTGTTTTACGTCAGAGACTGTTTAAATAAACAAGCTTCACTGTCTGTTTATAAGATCTCTCTCACGCTACATTCATTGATACTTTAAACGGAAAAAGGTGTGGCATTACAGCTACATAGCTATATATATGTGTGTATATGTAATTATAAATACATACATTTGATTTATATATGCAGTAGACACACACACATTTAAACTCTTATATAAATGGTGCATAAAAACTATTTATACTACCCTACAATTTTTTTTTCAAAATGCTTTGTTTGCACAGAGAACTGTCATTTATGAATGCAATACAAGGACATTTTTGGCATTCACGTTCACAACAATCAATAAGTAATCAATAATGTGTTTCCCCACTTCTAAGCTAATGCAACTTCCTGTTGCATCTAAATGTCTCTGTATGAATGAATAATCTCCCTAAAGCAGAATCAGGTGTAAAACAATACACAAACTTTTTAGGGTAGCATCACATAAGCACACGCCTGCCCTTATGGGTCCTGGCGGAGGACAGGTGACCCAGCCCAGTCCCAACATAATGCATACAACATGCTCCCACAATCAAAAATCAATAACGCATTACTCTACACCTCCTGCACCATAGACAAGAACATGCACGTAGGAGATGAACAGTAAATTCAGGGTTTACTTTAGCACTAATGCAGCTCTAAAGCAAAACGCATTATTCAACTTATTCTATTTTTTTTTTACGCGAATGAAGGTGCTCCTAAATTTCCTACAATATAAACGCTAAAGTGACTCCAAAAATCAATGAGTGCTGTAAATAACATGACACAAAAAAGTCGAGCAAGTTGCCAGCAGTAACGATAAGTAATGATCTATCTTCATAGACTTGTTACCTCTGAGATAGACGAGAAGATGAAGCGCTCAATGTGACAGAAAGCTGATGAAAGAAAGAAAGAAAAAAGGAAAGAAACGGCAATCTCTCTGCAGCAGTCCTAGCATCTCGCATGCGGCTTGTGAAGGAGCGACCGTAACGCCTAGTCCTCCTTGCCTCTCTCTCCTCTCCTCCGCTGCTCTGTTGCATTCGTGCGCTGCCTCTCTCTCTCCTTCACTCTCTCTCTCTCATTTGCTTGCTCAACCTCCCCACCCTCTTTCTCTCTCTCTCTCACTTTCTCTCTACACTTATACACATCCATTTAAAGCTTAATATCTCTTGCAAATGCATACTGCCCTACAATGGGTCATAGAGAATGAGGCAAAAGCTCAGGTTTCACACAACCTTACAATACTAGATCATCACACAGTCTACTTGTGCCTTTTGTTGCAGCTTACTGCATTCAGACACATTGCATCCTCTCCTCTTTCAACAGATAGTTTCATGTTGCTCCACCTCTCTCGGCAGTGGGAGTAGCATGAGAATTTCATTCTTATTTCAATTTCCTCAAATGTGTCCATCACACTTCTGAAAGGAGTCTGAAAGGAAAATTGCTGGGAAAAGATGAGAAAGCTCTGGGAGATGCTATGTGAGGTTTACATTACTGATATGTACTGAACCACGATATTGTCCAATTTAATTTCAGCAATGTTGTGTATGTCTCGTTTGCCATTATAAAATTGCAGTATATACATTATCAGTTAAACGTTTGGACACGCTTGACTGAAAATGTGTTTCTCATGATCTTAAATGTTTTTATTTAAAACAGGGGGGCCGGGGCTCACTAGGGAGCCTCAGCAAACACCCAAGGCGATGCAATTATGAAATATAAGACAAAACACGTATTAAAGGTAGGGTAGGCAATTGTTTTTATAACTTTTGTTATACTGGTTGAAACACTCTTCACATCCTGATAGCAATCAATAATACAAGTGGTCTAAATAATAAAAAATGTACAACGTACATAGTATAACTTCTGTGGAAGTCTCAGGACAAAAAAAAATGCAAACGGTCCGAATGCAATGATACGATGTCCCACTTGCCTGTCCACATATGTATCTCCATACCTCCATGGACCCTGCTCGTGTGGACATCACACATCATCAGCGCAGTAAGTAAGGTAAGGCTGTGCAGAGTTGTGGACAGACAGTCACAAAGCGCCACAAACAAACAGCAGCCGACTTTTACAGTTCCACCTGTAACAAAGCAAAGAGCTTATGCTGCATTCACGCCATGTCATAACCGCAATTACAAGATGGAAACCTGTGACGTTCTACCCGGAGCTGTTCATGTCTTCAGACTCGATGCGTTTCAATGGCAACGCTATCAATGCCGAAATGAATCTGCAGCAGTGAGGTGGTACAAGTAATGACTTTTAAGTTGTTTACGTTTATTATTATTGTAATGTTATGCTCTTTAAGACATGAGGTAGTTTAACGCCGTCTCTCGTGACGCTTTGCAGACTGCTCTGGCTGTACGTGGTCAAGTGTTTTGAAGGAGGCGTGGCTTTGGAGACGCTCTGAAGGGAGGGTGGGATCACATAGCTTGCTATTGCTAGAAAAAATTATTTTTTTTGTCCCAAAAAAATTCTCTTGAAAAACCTGCATATATGAGGTAGCCTAATAATCTAGTTATTTCTAGAACTGGAAAAGTAATGTCAATTAAAACAATCTTAAAACTCAATTTTTATGAATATGCATTTTAGTATATTATTTTAGTATATTATATTATTATTTTTTATTATTTTGGCCAAGACATAAATTGTGAATAAAAATGTTTTGATAAAGATGTCTTATAAAAAAAATATTGTTGACAATGTGAGGGTCTTGTCAAAAGTCCAAAAGGCTGAGAACCATTAATCTAAATACTTCTTAAATGCTGTCTGAAAAAATAGTTTCTGTTGACATTAATCGTTATACATTTCTTTGCAAAACTAATATTCTAATTGGCTTTATGTCAAATGTCACATGAAGAAACAGAAAAACAGGTCTCATTGCATCTGCTTGTCAGAGAAAGTTTTAATGACAGTATGTGCTGATGGTGATACAGTATCTATGGACTTTTAAGGTAATCAGGTAACCCAGTTAGTTCTTTTTATTGTTGGCATTTTATTCAATTTAAATATCTAAATGTTAGTGAGAAAAAAAAAAATCTTTGCAGGTATCTCGAGTAAAACGGCTCTATATTTAATGAAGCACATACAAAAGAACTGAACTGGAGGCGATGCAACCTGTTTTACAGAATACAGATATTTGTTGTACATAACCCCACTGGTAAGGATAACACAGGAAAAGCAGTCAACAAGTGTGCAGCATACATACCATTCAAAAAGCATCCCAGCATGCACTACATGAAGCTGGTTGATGAATGTCCAGACTGTGTAGAGCTGGAATCTAGACAAAAAGAACAAATTTTCATTGGTTTGGTCAATTCTCGTTCTTCCATTTGTGTAATTTCATAGTTGTAATGACTTATTATTATTATAAATGTGGAAATATTAATAATAAAGAATGAGTTGTGTCTAAACCTTTCATTAGTGTATACAGTAATCAGCCATCTTGATCTCTAGATATCAGTAATGGCATAATCCATTGAAAACCCATATCAGTCAACCACTAATTTACATTCGCAAACTGTTCTTTAGTCAACATACTGCATTATTCATGAGGACAAAGGTTGAATTCAGCAGACTGACACTCATCCATTTAGCATTAATAATGACTCCGCTTTCCACTGCTGTCTTGCGGATGCAACACACATGCATGTGACTGGGGTCCTGAATGGCTTGTTGTGCTCTACCTAAAATAGAGGGATTTGATTGCATTGGTATTTCTGTCTTGTTTACCCTGTGGAATTAACCATTTAATGTAATGTCATACTGTACACAGTACACACATGCATGTAAACATAGTCTGGTTTCAATTATAGAGCAGGTGTTACATTTCTCACTGAAGTGTCACGTTAGGGACAGATTGACGGGGTGTGCAATTCCATTTGGAGCCACTAGTGGCACAAACATTACACATTTCAACTCCATAGCAAATTTATAGTCTCTTTTGGCACGTCAATCCTTTTGATCAAGTCTCACTTGAAAATGAAACACTCTCTTGGCCACCTCCAAAGACTACATGAAATAAGAAATAGTTATTGATAGCTAGTGTAATTCCCAGTGATAGCATCTGTTATGAGGATTGAACTAAAGGGGTTTTCAGGGCGTAACGATTGATTCTGTGGAAGTATTACAGTTTCAATATAGCGAATAGAAAAAAACAGGTACTCTCATATAAGGGGAACTCACTGGGATTGAGTGAGATAAGCCAAAATGACGGCAGAATTGATTCCTGGATCCTCACTTCAATGGATGTGTTACAGCTGGAGTCTTCAAATGTGTTCTGGGAACAAAACAGGTCAACAATGGAAGAGGTTAGATTAAAAATAAAGAGAACAAATCTATGTAAGTGTTATCGTGCATGCAGTTTCATGCCATCTTAGAGTAGCAAATAAGGCCAAATTTTAAATTGGATATTTTCAGATGTTGAGTTACATATTTTGCCTCAACAGAATGAGATTAAAACAGACTAAATTGTGAAATTATGCTTCATGTAGGAACACAAGGAGAGCAGAAGAGTGCCAGTGCATGGAGTACAAGAGCAGATCCGTACGAAAACATCAATAATTCACTGATTTCACAAACTTCTCTGGGTGATAAAAGCAACGAGGTGGAAATCCAGAAGAGAGGTGAAGTGAAAGGAAAGGAAAAGAAGGAAATAAAAAGAAAAATACTAAAATGAAATTCAGCTACATGAACAGGACCTCAGGATTGTTTCTATCTGTGCATTTTCTGTGTGGATGTCGATTTCCACTTCCTGTGACTCCCATGGGACATCTCAGAAATGGCCAAAAGCTTCTTAACTAAAAGGAAATGAATTGATCATGCATTTACTGCACTGTATTTCTGCATTCAACACACTGTCACATTAATGAACGACATATTGTTATATTAATTGGACATGTTTTTTTTGTTTGTTTTTTCTAACTCTAATTAACCAATTTTTCTGCTTCTACAGTGACAGCATGAAAGATTCTCAAAGTTTGTTAGCGAAATGGTTCACCCAAAAATGAAATTCTGTCACGCACACACTCACCATCATGCCGTCCCAAACCTGTATGTCTTATATGAAACAAATGGTTATCCCGGGTCCCGGGATGTTGAGCTCGAAAAAACGACAATAAACAAACCAAAAACTGGTCCAAATGACTTGCGCTAAGTCTTCAAAACTTTTGAAGATTGCTCTGTGGGAAGTAAAGAAAAAAATTTATGTCTTTATTGGCTTAAACCGAGACCTGTATACAATAAGGGTATTTCCATCATAACACAAAAAAACAGCAAGACTGAGTTAGTAACTTCACATATGGAGAAATGAATTATTGTTGGAGAGGCTGGAATTACAGTGAGAGCTGTTGCGTCATACTTCTGGAGTCTTTCTATGAATGATTGAAGAAGACGGGGGAACAGCTTTCCTGCGGGCCTCTGTTTTGGAGTGAAGTATTGCAGTAAAGCGCAGAGGCCAAAATACTGTAACATGCTAAAAATGTACACTAAATGTACCTAAATGCAACTGAGATCAAACCTATCAATATATACCTCTGATACCCACTACATAGCAGAACACTTGTTTAAAGTGTATAAATACTAGTACTATTTTTCACTAAATATGGCTTAATAACAGCAGCTCACACTCTGAAATGTATCATTGCGAAGCGATAAGAGCACCTAAGGGCTGCACAGTGATGAACAAACTGGGAAAGCTTTTACTGTGAAAGCTACTGTGTTGTAAACATCCATTTACATTGCTTACAGGAGGTCAGTGAGGTGTGGGAATAGTCCAGGACCATCAACATTTGAAGAGAAGTTGAACACACTGAATACCAGCCATGTTAGCCTCCAGCATACTGGGAAGGATCCTCAGGAAAATCCAAAACCTAGAAAGTCAAAGGAAATGTAATTTTACATCGAATTATAACAGTGATGACATTTTGCAACCTTTTAAAATTCACCTCCAACTGAAACATGCATAAACATGATTTTTATAAGCAGGGACGTTGTTTCAGTGCATTATCACAGTAAGAAATGGTTGCAAAATGCTAAATAATATTGAATATATATATATATATATATATATATATATATATATAAAATACAAATATACAATTTATATTATTTATATATATATATATATATATATATATATATATATATATATACACACACACACACACACCTCATGTGTATATGCATATATATATAAATATTATATTATAAATAATAATACAAATATATATTATAAAATTAGCTATGTAAATAATATAAAAATATATAACAATATACTTTGTATTATATTACTTTTGCATGAAATGATCAATCTCTCTCTATTTTCCCATCTTTTTGAAAGTCATGAAAACACTATTGTTGAGTATTTCTTTTGCTATATACCGTCCATACCGGCGTGATGACTCCGAATTTCAACCAGATGGAACTGGATATTATTCTGATTGTTCCAATCCAATTGGCTCCATTCTGTCACCTGATGGAGTTTTGGTTCATTGCCATGGTCGCCTTTTTCCACCTTTGTTGCCATTGCCTTTTGGCTTGCTTAGTTGGGGACATTAAATTTAACATTTAATTTAATATTCAACAATAATATTGATCTGCCTGCATTGACACCATTATATGAGAACTGAACTGAGCTGGACGATGATGGCATCACGGTTTACTCCAGAGTGGCTATATATATATATATGTATATATACATTATATGTATATGTATATATATATATATGTATATATATATATATATATATATATATATATATATATATATATATATATATATATATATATATATATATATATATATATATATATATAAATTAACTAAATTAATAACTTTTTTACAACAAAAATGAAACATCACTGGACTTACTTAAGCTGGACTGTGACTGTATTTTCTTCTGGAAACAAAATTTGTTGCATTATTTTCCTGTTATCTCTGTAAAGCTGCTTTGAAACAATCTGGATTGTAAAAAGCACTATATAAATAAATGTGACTTGACTTGACTGTATGAGCAAATGGGAACACACACACAATATATATATATATATATATATATATATATATATATATATATATATATATATATATATATATATATATATATATATATATATATATATATAATGTAGCCTCTCATTCACCTATTGAATTTTACCAAACTACGACGACTTCCGCTTCTGAGAAACACTGACATGAAAAGGGTCAATTAGTGATACAGTATCTACTGTACACCATCATCCATATCACTAATGGACGTGCACCAGTACGACATATTAGACGGGTAAGGTTATAAGGTTGAGCAAATTTGCTCTTTAGGAAGCAAGTACTCATTCTCAAATCTAGTTTACTGTCTATAATATATTTGTGTGGCAGTCAGAGACAGAGCATCTGTGCAGACACTATTGAGAAATTAAATGTGAAAGCTCGCAACTCAGAAAGGGCTAAAAATTCTGCCAAACTTCCCAGTTAAAAGCCTCGAATATGAGATCGGGAATGTAGTCGAGATAGCATTTGACAGCATGCTTAAAATGCAGAGCACAGCCTTCTAAAACTACTAGTCCTCTGGGAAGACAACCAGCACAACACACTGGATCCATTTATGCGACAACTGCAGAACCACTAAAACACATTCAACCCTCACCCTATAAAAGTCAGACAGTCTTCACCGTCAAGAGGCATCAGTACAAAACACAGCTTAAATAAAATAAATGCCAGTGAAGTGTGTTTGGTCTGTAGTGAAGCATCTTTAAAAACAAGGTACAGATGTATTTGACTATATGGAGTTTGGGTTCTATTATTCAACAATATTATTGATCTGACTGTACTGACGCTGTTGTATGAGAACTGAAGTGAGCTGGACGATTTTTTGCAGAACTGCTTTATAGAAGAAATAAACTAATTTAATAATTGATGATCTTTACAACAGAACTGAATAAACACAGCTGAACAACAGCCGAAATGCATCTTTTCCCGTTTATCGCTGTTAAGCTTCTTTGAAACAGTTTGCATTGAATAGGTGACTTGACTGTATATATATATATATATATATATATATATATATATATATATATATATATTTGTCATTCTGAGCAGGTGGTGCATAGCAAGTAGATTACCCAGAAGCTCAAAGCAAAAATCATGCAATCTGCATAGAAAATTAATAAAAGTGTGACAGAAAGAGTAGCTAAAAGCAATAAACATACACACACATATATTATGAAGCGCTTGCATTATACAGTAAATCACAGGTAGTAGCATTATACTATATACAATAGAATTAGTAATGATGGTCTGTGCACTAAAACTGAGATGCAAGTCTGAGTTTGACCGGCAGCATAAATTTAGGCACAAAAACATTGAATGTGCATCTTTAATAAAGTTTAATCTCCGCTGCAATGCCGCTGGAGTTTCTCTCTGCCCTCCAAAACAATCTAATTGATGGATGTGTGTAGTCCACACTTTTATGCAGATAAAACGCGGCTGGCCTGCTGCTGATGTTATTACAGGGACTGTTATCATGTGCTGTGAATGAGCGATGGGCGGCACTGAGGACTCTGGGAGCAGGGGAACACATAAACTTTCGCTTGCATGTCATTTTTTTACCTCCCTGGAGGGACTCTTCGTTTGAGGGTCAGCTCTCTACTGAAGCAGCGTTTGCTTGTCACAGGGAGCTTTGGTAAACACACATACCATCATGATGTATTAACCCCTACAATATTTACCATTTGGATAATTCTATTTTAGAATTATATTATAATTATGTTTACATTTTATTTGAAAAAAGTAGCCTATATTTTGTATGAATATATTATACACTACCGTTCAAAGGTTTAGTAGTTTTTTTAATCTTTTAGAAAGAAGTCTCTTCTGCTCACCAAGGCCTCATTTATTTGATCAAAAATACAGCAAAAAGAGCAATATTGTGAAATATTATTAAAATATAAAATAACTACTTTTTATTTGAATGCATTTAGAATGTATTCCTGTGATGCAAATCTGATTATTTTTTAAGCATCATTACTTGAGTCTTCAGTGTCACATGATCATTCAGAAATTGTTTTAATATGCTGATTTCTTCCAGAAACATTTCTTATTGTTATCCATTTTGAAAACAGTTTTACTGCCTAATATGTTTGTGGAAATAGTTTTTTCAGGGTCCTTTGTCTTTCAGGATTTATTTGCATTAATTAAATGTATTTATTAAACTTATTAAAGCATTTATTAAATGGAAATCTTTTGTAACATTAAAAATGTATTCACTTTCGATCAATTTAATGCATCCTTGATAAATAAAATGATTAATTTATCAGCAAAAACTTTTTCAACATTGATGAGAAATGTTTCTTGAGCAGCAAATCAGCATATCAGACTGATTTCTGAAGGATCATGTGACACTGAAGATGCTGAAAATTCAGCTTTCATCACAGGAATAAATTACACTTTTAAATGTATTAAAATACTTTGTAATATTACTGTATTTTTGATCACATGCAGCCTGGTTGAGACTTCTTTCAAAAACTTTTTTTTTTTGACAGGTACCGTACATAAATAAATAAATAAATAAATAAATAAATATATCTAAAAATTATTGTTACTTCTTGACAGCAAAATTAATAATATGGATGTTAAAAAGCGCAAAATGCTTTCACAATCTTTTGGTCATTTTAATTTCTTATTTTGGTGACATTAGCGGCAAATACCCAGTGCTTCTGAACAAACTTTAACAAAACAAGTATCAACTTGTATGTTGGCAAAAATAATAATAATTTGTGTAAGCTACCTTGTTATACAAACACAGCGTATAAGCTAGCATGAGATATGATGTTCATTCTGGGATGTCGGGATATTTTACGGAATGTTGTGCAGAAAAGCCTCCTGCCTAATAACATTTGACAGCATGTTTCCGTTGTTAATGGCAAAGCAATGGAAAGTGCTTTGAGTGCAACTCAACGAGATCATTTAGAAGAAAAGAAAAAAAAAACAACTGGGGAGAATTAAAACAAAACTTAGGAAAGTAAACCTCCTTAAACTTGAGCTCTATTTGCACTTAATGTGCACATTCTCTTCAGAGATAATGTAGAAAAACAAGACATTATTGTCCTTCACGTTTTTTACAAAGCTGCTAAAGATGTCAGTTCTAGTTGCCATGGTTCAGATCTTTCGAAAAGAACAAGGATTATTTCTTCTCCAGTGATTCAGATGTTTCTGTAATGACGTACATTAGCAGGTTAACAAAAAAAACACACAGACACTTCTCCATACTGACTCCAGTAAAAAAAATCACTCCATTTTCCCATCAGCCTCTTATCTCTTTCTAATTCAAAGGAGTGTTTCCCTCATGCAAGTTCTCCTCTCTTGACTCATCAACTTGATTAGATTTCAATTACGCCACCCTCACTCCCTTTTCAGGACAGACCAAAAGCTGGAAACCCTGCTGAGTCCAGTATTGACAGAGATAGAGAGAGAGAGCTGAATGTAAAGGAAAGAAACATTATTTATTCATGATGACTCTATAATGATTCCTATTACCCAATAGATTGCCTGCTTTTAATGCTTTTAATGGCCACTCTCGTTTGCCCCATCTATATTTCTCCTCCATCATTTTTATTCACTACAGCAAAACGTCAATGCGGAAATAGCGGACACTATATAGTTTGAGAGTGAAGTCATATCAGCATGAGATCCTGGCTATAAACAGCCACAACAACAGAAAGTGAGATGTACAGTTCGCTTATTGTTTCATAACATTTAGGGTCGGGTAAATCTGACGTTGGATGTGGCCCTGATAGCAAAACAGAACATATAGAAGTGGGTTAAACATATTCTACCTTGTCACAAACGCCACCCTCAGCCCTCATCCTCCTCCTCAAAGTCTACGCATGGACTGCTGGGTAATAATCCAATGTTAAATCCTCCTGTTTTACCTGTTCCTTCTTTTTTTCCGGTTTGGTGAGGAATATTCTACATCTGTGAGTTATAGAGGGGGAAAACAATTTAGACATCCTACTTCTGAAGGCCTACAGTAAGGCCAATGTACTAAGACTCTTACAAATTTTGACAGATGTATTCTTTACATTAACTTTATGTCTTTGATTTTACATGGGCATTGCTCAGGAAGGTAGGAAAATTGTACTGGCCAATCAGAGGCCAGGACTGAAATGATTCATTTAATAAACATTTATTTTAAACCTGCATTCATAGTAAAACACCATAAAACCCAATTAATCAATCAGTCAATAAATCCATCAATTCATCTATCAATCCATCCATTCATCAATTCACCTATCCATCCATCCATCCATCCATCCATCAATTCACCTATCCATCCATCCATCCATCCATCAATTCACCTATCCATCTATCCATCCATCCATCCATCCATCCATCCATCCATCCATCCATCCATCCATCCATCAATTCACCTATCCATCCATCCATCCATCCATCCATCCATCAATTCACCTATCCATCTATCCATCCATCCATCCATCCATCCATCCATCCATCCATCCATCCATCCATCCATCCATCAATCCATCAATTCACCCACCCATCCATCCATCCATCCATCCATCCATCCATCAATTCACCCATCCATCCATCCATCCATCCATCCATCCATCCATCCATCCATCCATCCATCCATCCATCCATCCATCCATCCATCCATCCATCCAATTGTTTTATCAACTGATATTTAAAACTCCTTTGGAACTTGGAACTCCTTCAAACTCAAATCATTATCAGTTACCTTTAATTAATGTTTTTAAAAGCCTGACTCATCCACATTGTTCAAATCAGTTGTGCACTCTTCTTCTGGCCTTTTCTGAAGACATGAAACATAAATCAGAATTGTGACATTTATGCCCAAATACAATTATATTATTATAAACACTTCCAAATAAATAAATAACTGCAGTAATATAATCAATGTCACTCTCTATTAAAATGACAAAGACGAAATGCATCACAGCAGTTTCAAACCATTGGTATTTTTCAGCATTATTTATAACTTTAAACTGTTGCCCTGTGAACAACTTTAATCCATCATGCAGAAAGAACTACAATGTGAGGCTTTAAAAAGTGAGAAAAAACAAACACACATATGGGAACATCAAACCATAAAGAGAAGGCCTTGCCAATCCAAGCAAGTATTTCCTTTCATTACAAAGTCAATACTTAAAAAACAATCATTTTGAAATCTACAGAAAAACTTTTAGTTTGAGAAAGCCAGCACTTCCGGCTGTTAGTGGACAATAGATAAAAACATCCACATTTATCTGTGAGATGAACCCTTCTAAGGGCCCATTTCAGGGTCAATTACTTGATTTTTTCTGACAACTGTTTACCAATATGCTCTGGTTATTTATGGAGTGCTCTTCTTTAAGCACACCAAAAAATGGCTTAAACAGATCACAGACCTTTTGGATCGTCCACAACCTTTAATTGACGCAATTAGACACAACAAAATGCAGGAAGGAAAACCTGTGCACATTCTCATATCGCCATTGGAAAGTGGGTCAAGTATTGTAGTGGCTCACATATCAGCTACTTTGATTGTATAAATGGCTTAGTAATCTGAGAGCGGTTTCTGGTCAAGCCATGATTTGTTTTCGAATAATGTCTTGGACGTGCCTATTATATGAATGTCAGTGGGGTTGAAGCATCCAATTGCGCATCAGTAGCATGACCTAAACCATCCATCTTACCGTCTGCCTGAAATAGGAATCATGAGCTTTATTTTGTTTGCAGTGGACATTTTGTCTAAGTGCAACATCAACTTTTTCAGGACAGCACGATGTAGCTTGAAAAGGCGGATCTGGTCATGAAATCAATATGAACCCATTCAGAGCCGTCCACTGACCCCTCGTCAGCACCGATCCTGTATCTCTTTCATTATCATGTCTGGCTGTGGCATGTCAACCTTTCTTAAGCCTCCAGTAGACGATTGATAATGGATGAAGCCACGGACTGACTGTGCCGCCACTACCACAACGCAATTTAATCTTCCACTGCTGCTGCCTGGCGCAAAAAGGGTTTAGTGTTTGTCGAATCTGGTCGCAGAAATCTTCACTGGACAATTGCAATGGGACATGCAGTGTGAGAACAAACAATAAAAACTGAAGAAAAGGCAGAATTAATGTGCATAACTTCTTAGCATCACTAAATTGAATGGCAAAAATTAATGACTGTTTTCAAAAGATCAACACTCCTCTGCTATTAGTTGCATAAAGAGATTAATTTCCCAAACTCATCACTTAAAAAAAAACACAAAAAAACATCATATTGCCCATATTGTCAAAGTCATATTGACCACTTGTATGGTGCATTTAGTCACAACAATCTCTGACTGCATGGCAAGAGCAACGTGCACATATACGACACAAATTTAGAACTCAAGGTAAATAACAACAGAATTTGCATTTTGGCATGAACTATCTCTTTAAATAAAGTAAATAGAAAACTTAACTCAAGAATGGCTGAAACTAATAAACTGGAACACTGGAAAAATCTTATTCTTAATGAGCATGTTTGTCTTTTCCATTAAAAAATATCTAAAAATTCTTCAAAAGAATTCATGCATTGAGAAATAGTGTTGTTATTGTTCACTTAAACTGCAATTTAAACTATTAAAAATATTTTTTGTGTGTATTAAAATAAAGCTGAAATAAAACATAAATATTAGATGAAAACTTAAGCTTATAGAAAACTTGAAAAAAATAAGTTGAAGTGCTAAAACGACAATTGAAATGAATTAAAACTAAATATAAACATAAAAAAATTGTTACAATATTACTAATAAAACTAAAATTCTAAATATTAACAAATGCTATATAAATAATACTTAAATATCATTGTTGAGAAAGCAACTTTGCTTAAGACATTAAACGTTTCATAGACTGCATCTTGAATATAATAGTATTGTTTTATTGCACTGGCAAGTTTTTCCACTTGTTTTTAACTTGTTTATATGCAAAACAAGTGAAAATATCTGAAAGTGCAGTATTAAAGATACACTCTCTGAAAACAAGTCTTGACAACTTATGCATCTCGTTACACTAGGCTTTTTTAAACTTCGTTTCCATAAAAAAAAAAAAAAAAAAAGTATCAAAAACTTATTAAAAAGCTATTTTTGCAATGCAAGTGATATTTTTTAAATATAGTCAGCCACCACACAGTATTGCTCTGCGACCTGAACAATAATAAAAAAACACAGTTTGGTTTAGAGGTAAACAGAGGCTGGTTGCTCTGGCCAGGCAGTACTACATTTAAACGAGGACTTCTGGGCATCGAACCGACTCTTAATGGAGAATTTAATGGACTGTCACCATCAATAGAAGCTCTGCTCCAGTGCATCACGGGACACGGTTTTACAAGAGCCCAGAGTGGCTAATGAATTGGACAGGGTGAACAGCCCATATGGAGAGGAGAATTGAAGAGGGCACTTCTGTGAGGTAAAATTGACCATCGAGTTGAATTAGTCATCCCGTGCGGACTCCAAAACAGTTGTCATTACGTTATAAATGTTGTCGTTCACGGTTAAGCCGCGGGGCCTCCGAGGTCCGAATTTAACCCGGGTGAAAGTCCCATCTGAACGTGTATTCGGTTCCAACGAGCAGGCTCAAGTGACAGATCGATACCCCAAACAAACAGATAATCTCTGGCCACTTCAGAGATGACGAGCCAAGAGCTGAAATTCCATCCAGCGATGAGGCCCTCCTTCCTTCAGAGAGGACTGTCAAGACTTACAGTCAACAGTCACAAAACAGAGGATTAGGAGATGCTGCAAAGACTGACACCTCCAGAGCTGCTGATGGAGCGTGTGGGTTTGGGCTTCGGAGATTAAGCGGAATCAGATTGTCGGTATTCATTTTGGACGCAGCCTTTTGTTTCAGCAGCCCGTTTCAAACCGACAAGCTGCGGTTCTAAAATCCACACACAAAACGCCATCTGGATCATGGAGGAATCAGAAAAACTTTAGTTTTTTCCAACAAACATTTTTATAAACATTATTTTAAAGCTGTATTTTAAAAGTAGGGTTTTAAACCTGTTCCTACCACTTTGATCTTTCCAAATATTTATTTATATTTGAGAATAATTGGTAACACTAATAAGGTCCCATTAACGCAAGTTATAACATGCTACTAACGTAACTCAACTAGGCCTCATTCCTTTTTTTGCATGTCTTGGGTGTTCGTTACCTGGAAAAAAAACCTCAAGACTACAATGGAGATGTTTCAGGGAGTTCAGAAACAGTGCTATATACGATAAAATCTGACATTTTGAAAAAATTTCTTTGGCGCAGTAATGCTGAAAGAGTAATTTACAATGCTGGAATGTGGCTCAACCAATCAGAATCAAGGACCGGAACAATCCGTTTTATAAATGAAATTTAGAGCAGCACAATCATGATGTCATGAACAATTCAGCCTGCCTAAAAGCGATTCCATTTCCTGACATTGAAAATATTTGTTCCCTGGGGTCCTAGAAGGACTCAATGGGCAGAACATTTTTTCATGTCATTTAATACCAAAATGGACAATGACAGGGTTGAGAGGAGCAACTGTGAAGATCTGGGATATCGGAGACTCATTATTAAAACAAAACAAAACAAAAAACAACATTTTTCATGCATCCACAGAATTAAGATTTTATGAATCAATATTACTAATATCTTCTCAATGAATATTTACATACTGGGAGGGAGGATGAATTGTCATGAAAAAAACAAATGTACGACCCAGAGATTTACCCTTATGGTTGGAAGTTTAAAAAAAACTTTAAATGAAAAGTAGCAATAGATAAGAAGCTTTTACTTTATTGGTTTTAATGCACAATAAAGGGTTTCAGTCATTATCACTTATCTGTGACTATAAAGCGTGTCTTCATATCAAAACTCGAGGAAGAAAAAGAAAAAGCTCCCCGCTATCTCTTCTGGACTGACGTATAGGATCAGTTGGCACAAAAATGGAGCCATTTCAAGACATTTGTCATTTCTCGATTTAGACTCAGATAAACGGTTCTTAGGAACAGATTTCGACCTACAGTACCTTGATTCATCCGGCCTCCATTAAGAGGATTTTTCTTTTCCTGTGTCTTATCACTCTGCTGCAATGACACGGTATGAGTCCCATCCGGCAGACATTCTTACACACTGACGTTCAGATGAGAAGAGTCAATGCATCCTTTTCCAGTGTTTTACACCACACCTGCTTGGGCACAAAGACAAAGAGGGAGACCACAACCAACAAATTCACTTGGTATGGCAATACCTGAAATTTGCACTGTGGTATGGCAATACCTGCATATTTTGGTATTGTGACAAACTTAAAGGTGCAGTAAGCGATTTCTGAGAAACACTATTGATTTTCAATCCTCTGGATGTCATGGGTGGAGTTTGACCTAATTGGGATTAGGGATAGGGTTATGGGTAGGGTTAGGGTGGCTGGACCTTCAAGCCCCACCCATTACGTCCACAGAGTCCACATGAGTTGGATGTCAAGCTCCCCCATTGGCTCTGCAGTGAGCAGTCTCTTGATTTTTTAAATCAATCCAAACACACCCCTCCCTTTTTTGCTCCGCCCCCAAAATGCACAAACAGTGCAATGCAAGAGCGGATGTCTCTTTATCCTAGCAGAAGCAAAGTAAAAAAAATGCTTTGCGAAAAAATAAAGTGAAGATGACCAAAAAAAGAACAAAAAAATAACATACAGAACACACAAGAGTATATACAAGCAAGAGTTGGTTGTTAGTCATCAGCAGAACCCATTACTATAGCTAACATTACAACAACAGCATAGCTTGGTTCTGTGAAACAAAGCAAAACCAATGTTACTGACGTTTGGAGCAGAAACAACGCAACCTCTGTGTCCCTTTTTATGCCTTCTCTTTTGTAATGTCTCTTAACCATCTCTCTTTCTAGTCTTTCTTAAAATCTCCCTCTTGCTCCTCCCCCATCATGAGTGGACACAGATTGGGGCTACTGCTGATTGGCTACAAGTGTGTTATGATGCTCGGTCTGATCCACTTTCAGCAGCATTTCTCAGAAATCAGCCACTGCACCTTTCTCAATCTCAAAACATGTGAGAACCAATGGGCTAATGCATGGCTTTAAAAGACTTGAAATATAGTGCACAACTCTTTGGACTCTTTTTGCTATTCTTCTAGGGTACATTTTGTCATTTTGGGAGCTTGACAGAGACTGCCCTCCTCATTCACTTTCATTATATGGAAAAGAGTCCCATAACATCCTCTCTAACATCTTCTTTTGTGTTGCACGAAAAAAAAAAAGTAGGATTTAAAAAGCAGATTTATAACAACATGAGGGTGAGTAAATCTTTTTTTTAGATGAACTATTCCTTCAACTTCCTGTTCTCCAAGACATCACATGAGGATTTTTTCAGTCCTCGCTGTCTCATTAAAAAATGATGCTGGCGTAATTATGAACCTCAGGTAAACATGTTTAGAACGACCCAGAGAGGGAAATGAACTACAGTAGATAATGAACGTCTGGATGGGAGCTGATCTCAGATCATCCGGGAAAAGAGTAACATGCGTTGTGCCGTTTAATACTTTAATGGGAGCGCAGAGATGAGATGCAGACATGGTCCTCCCATACAGATGTCCCATGTTTCTTTGTAAAGCTGAGAGAAGGAGCTATTTATAGACAGCAGCAAAAATAAATCAAGAAACTAGTAAATTTTTAACTAGTGACTCAAGACTCCAATCTCTCAGGCCTCTCTCACCTTTCCTTCCCTCTGCTCTTCCTCTCTCATCTCTGTTATGTCTGTCCAAAGGAAACTGGAGACACTTTGAATCAGACATGTTTTAAAATAGCATCAAGGTTACATCACATCCACAATGGTGACATCACTTCCTGAAGTTCAGGGAAGTGTACGAAACATGTAAACAAGTTTAAATGGTTAGCTCACAGTTCAGAGATTCGTCATTATTCACTCACCTTCATATCATATGTATGCTGTTAATTTTTCACTCGAACACAAAAGATTTGGGCTACTGTATAGAAAAGATAACTGTTATATAACATTTTACATACAATATTAAAAAATTAAAAATCTCACAACCCCAAACTTTTGAACAGAAGTGTATAAACATATTTGCACAGAAAACTTACATGCCTGAATAACATGAATTTTAAATTAGGCTGAACTGTGGCTTTAAGGAAATCAAGCCCTGTACATGATCAGTATTAGGTGAAGGATATTAAGTCACAACTTACATTACAGTCTTCATGTTACAGTGTATTTACATAAGCAGTTACTCAATAATTCTAATTAACTACAAGTGCTTACGTAATGTGTAAGGAAGACCGAGGCTAGTCACACTTCCAGTGAATATTCCAGTCAGTTTCTATACCTTAAGGTCTTGGCTACACAACTTCCACTGTCATTATCCTGGAAAAAAAGATACAGTTCATTAAACACACATTGACATATTGTGACAACATGCCCCTATGGCATGAATAAAGGGATTCCAAATATATTGATTTATCCACATACAGTGCTATGCATAAGTTTAGACACCCATGCTAAAGTTGACTAAAAAGAGGAATAAAAAATCATCTTTTGGAAATTGAACTTAATGCCTAAATTTAAAAAATTAGGAAAAATCCAACCTTTAGGGTCACCAATTTTCTTTGTGAATGAATAATGTATCGTAAATAAATAAATGTTCTTCCTTAAAATACAGGGTGCATAAGTTTGGACACCCCTATGTTAAATTCCCATAGAGGCAGGCAGATTTTTATTTTTAAGCATTTTTATGTATTTTATTTTTAGGATACTATGCATCCTGATAAAGTTCCCTTGGCCTTTGAAATTAAAATAGCCCCACATCATCACATAGCCTTCACCATACCTAGAGTTTGGCATGGTTTTATTTCAGTTAGCCTAATAGCTGGTTTGATTTGCATTGAGAGATGATCTTATGGAAAGTACCCCATGCCAATCTCTAGGTATGGTGAAGGCTATGTGATGATGTGGGGCTATTTTAATTCCAGAGGCCAAGGGAACTTTATCAGGATGCATAGTATCCTAAAAATAAAATAAATAAAAATACTTAAAAATAAAAATCTGCCTGCCTCTATGGGAATTTAACATAGGGGTGTCCAAACGTATGCACCCTGTATTTTAAGGAAGAACATTTATTTATTTACGATACATTATACATTCACAAAGAAAATTGGTGTCCCTAAAGGTTGGATTTTTCCTAATTTTTTAAATTAAGGCATTAAGTTCAATTTCCAAAAGATGATTTTTTATTCCTCTTTTTAGTCAACTTTAGCATGGGTGTCTAAACTTATGCATAGCACTGTAAATGCAATGGCAAGCCAGAAATTAAAATACCAAAAAGTATAACATTATACAGTATAATGCACAATGAATGATGACCATCATGAGGAAGAGGTCATAAACACGTACAAACGTTCAATCAAGTGACATTTTCTCAAATACGGATGTCCTGGTGTGACTCATTCTCCACCAACAGCTTGTGACAGATCTGTCCACACATTTCAGCATAACGCACGCACCAGCACATCTTAGCTGGCACAACACGGATTCTTAGATTTTGCGCATTCAGTGTGAAAGTCGCTCAACTCTGATGTCACGTTTAACATTTCTCATCCGTTGACAAGAAATAATTGAGTTATATTTCGTTGTGATAGGCTGAGGACAAGCGAATGATTGCCTCCATTTTTCTTTATCAGTCCATTGTCTGTTTGGGTTGTATAACACATCTGCTCATGGCCAACAAGTGCTGAAGCCATCAGACAAGACCTTTGATCAGTGCCTTAAAGGGATAGTTCACCAAAAATGAAAATTCTGTCATCATTTACTCACCCTCAAATTATTTTAAACCTGTATTCATTTCTTTCTCGTGCTGAACAAAACAAGAAGATATTTTATAAGAATGTGGGTAACCAAACAGTTGCTGATGCCATTGACTCCCAAAGTCTTTTTTCTTTTTTTTTTATATATATATACTGTGGAAGTCAATGGGGACCATCACCTACTACTACTATGTTTGAACAGATTTTCAATTTAGTCATTTAACACTTTGGGCCCTATCATACACCCGCCACAATGCGGCGTGATGCAAGTCTTTTTTTGCTAGTTTCAGCCCGACGCAGTTATCATTTTCACGTCCTGCGCCACGTTGTTTAAATAGCAAATGCATTTGCGTCCATTTGTGCTGGTCTGAAAACGAGGTGTGTTCAGGCGCATTGTTGGTGCATTTTGTTATTTAAAGGGCGGATTAGTAATATGCACCTATAGGTGGGTGCACATACGCGTACACTCTGCTTATTACACACGCGCAGCAGCAAACAAACATGCCAAATATTAAAAATAAAAGGATTACAATGCAAAAGATTTTTATTGTGTACATAACGATAGGGTGTAATCCGGTAGATGGCCTGCTTGCGTGCTCTCCTCACGCACGAGCAGATCCATTTCCTCCGCCGTGTAAATAGTGAATCCGCCATGGCACGAGCGCAACTGACTTTAAACAGGAATGAGAAAATGACACTCTGATTGCTTTATTGCACATTATGCCCAAAACACACCCATTACTCATTAAGAGAATAGGGACAACCCTTTTAGTCCATGCGCGCCGACCATTTTTCCCATCGGTTGCATTCATTTTCAGCGTGGCTGTGTCAGCCTGGATCTTTTAGTTAATCCCATGACAATTGTTAATGTAGTCCTAATGAAAATGGATTAAGCCAACTTTTTAACAAGTTTAAATTTAATCCACACATAATAAGCAGTCAAAATTGTGTTGCACTGACCCATTGTAAAAATGCATTTTCTGTGACTATATACACAATATAGCACAGACAAAACATGTTTTTTGACCAATCAGCATTTCAGTTTTATTTTTACATAATGTGTACTCTGTCAAAGCGGTAATCAATGTAGCTAATATGCTGAAATTTACTTTTGACAGCAGAAATCTAAAAATAATCTCTCGGCCATGAAATATTAACCCTCGAGTGGCCACATGGGCAGTGGAAAAGCACAGCATTTGTGAGGACGAGACAGTCGGGGACATTTGAGCTTATGCAGCACAATCCATCCCCTCATGAAAGAAGCACATCACTCCTGCACGACACGAGGGGAATCGCATACGCTGCAGGCCATTTTATTCATTCTCTGAGTTTCCTTTATGGAAACTGTCTCCAATTGCCCAGAACTACAGTACAGTTCTCTGATGCTGTTTATCATCAAATATGGATGAAAAGACTTTTGTGAAGCTCATGTTGGCCAGACAGTCGTTCCATATGTCAGTCTGCTCTTTTTAAGGCAATACAGAACACGGTCACAGGTTATTTTAAAGGGCTATATCATGTATATCAACATTTACAAAACAGAGCTCATTCACAAGATACAAAAACTACCCAGGAAAACGAGAGTGTGAACTTAAAGTTCATTCATCAACATAAGCCTTAAATATAGAGTAGCAAAAACTGACAGATTAATATGAAATCAAAATTGACCATATTTCATTTTTTTATATTCTTGTTCACATTCTTGTTCCTAATAAAAAAAAAATGGATGGATGGATGGATGGATGGATGGATGGATGGATGGATGGATGGATGGATGGATGGATGGATGGATGGATGGATGGATGGATGGATGGATGGATGGATGGATGGATGGATGGATGGATGGATGGATGGATGGATGGATGGATGGATGGATGGATGGATGGATGGATGGATGGATGGATGGATGGATAGATGGAAACACTATTTTGGTGTAAAACCTGAGTGACATTATAAGTGGCCATCAGGGGAAAAAATTAAAATGCTACAAATGTGTAAACATTCTTGGCAAGAGTATAAAGAGCATATCATAAAAAATATCAAGAATTACTCACAAGCTTTCAATAACTGAAGCAGCAGAGAAGGACTGGGCTGAAATGAGAAATGAGATGTAGTTAGTTGATCGCACACAGAAGGCCGCTATCTAAATCTTACACAGAGACTGTGTCTGCAGCAGTGTAATTATGAAAGTTTAACACCGGGCACCTCTTCATGCCGCCTTTAATTAAAAACAGATTTCAAAGGTTGTTGGAGTGTCAGTTCAATTAGCCTTAACATCTGAATTTGTCAATTTCTTTCACCAGCTGAACTGAAACTTGAGTTCACCTTAAGACACTTTCATTCCCTGAGGTGAAAAAAAGGAAAGAAAGAAAAAAAAAACATACAAAAAAAGAACGAGAGAGCTTATCTTTATAAAAGTAAATTTTTCATTAACAGAACACACTCATTACGCTTACTTCATATTCACAACTATGTCTTTTAGGCAAAGTAATTTAATGAGTCCACAAAGTGTCTTTTGAACATTGGGGAAAACAGATGCGTCCTATAACAGCGTGAAAACACCAGCAAACACAATGATCATTTGCTGGACGGATACTCTAATAAAGCATGTTGAGTTTTATTTACAAAACAAAATGGACCACGGCACTTTCCACAAAAAGGGCACAAAATAGTGCCTGAAAATATATATTTTTCAAACAATGGTTAATGAAAGGAGGTGCTTAATCGGAGCAAATCGTCAGAACACCGGCATAACAGGTCCACAGCGGTTCACAATATTTACGCAACTCATTTAACTAGCCCCTTTGTGATGCTCATATTCAATATTTCATACACCTCACCTTTGTGTTAATGTTTAATGGTCTGTCCTACTTCAGTCAGCGCACATTTCTTCTTTGTGTATCTGTCAAGGATATCAAAACATCCCAGTGCAGGGTCACAATCCAGGGTCATATCATAAGGGTTTTAAATACATCAGAGCAATTCAACACCTAGAACCTTTCCAGAGGACGGAGGCAATGAGATCTGTTTGCTTTCTAACTATGGAAATGTGCTGGCAAAATATTTTGGGAACACTGAAGAACAGTACAAGTCTTTCTGAACCTATTGAATGCTCTGATCAATATCCTCAAACGCAAATATAGAAACAAAAACTTGAGAGTGAAGCAAAAAGATTTCTGACAGGTTCATTTCAAATTTGTCCTTTTCAATTTGAATGCTTGAAACAGCTTAACTCTGGGTTTACAACTTTAACCCAGGCTTAAAAACTATTTTTTAAGCCAGGGTTAAGCAATGCTTTACACTTTTGAAAGGCTTCTAGCATGGCATACCCAGGGTAGCGAAGCATGCTAAATGTATAACATGTGAATAACCAATTAAGGTAAAGTATACAAACGGCGTGAAATAGAACAAGTTGCTAACCTAACTGTGTAAACATTTCAAACTTAAATTAAGTACTTTTTAAATTAAAATATTTAAATGATTCTTAATAATAATAGTGGCCTAGAAAACGCAACATATTTATGCATACATGTATGGTGATATGTTGAAATTACATGACCAACGGTCTTTTTATTGAAAACTTACCTCAAACCAACATTTTCCAAAGAACATCAACTCAAGTCAGCATGCAGTAATGTCTCCTGACCACATGTGTGCTCCGGAGCTGATGGGGGCAGCAGAGTGGCTCATGCATCGTTTTTTTTTTTTAGGAAGACATAAGAACTGAGTGAACCAAAAATTTAGGAATGAACAGGCCTGTCATAATAGCCACATTTGCAGTCTTTGATCTCGAATCACTTGTCTACTTACATGATGCATTTCCGGTATTTGGCCAAAGCATTCAAGTACAAGTAACATAATGAATGATGGGATATGCTTAGTGTCAAATACGACTTTAAAAACCTGTAGGTTTATGTTTTAGTGGATTTAGGATTTGGTATGTGTTAAGGTTGCTAAGCGTTGACATTTTTCTTGTGAAATCTTGAGAACTTACTTCCTCTCACGTGCACATGATCTAAACAGGCCAAGACTGCAAATGTGGGTGTTGGGACAGACCCAATCTTTAAAAGATCATGTTAGTTATCCAAATCAACCCATGACACTCAAACTGAAAACATGAAATGGCATTCACAAATCATTTTAGTTCCATAACTAAACGGGTGCCTCAGGGCTCAGTGCTTGGACCATTTCTCTTCTCAATCTACATGTCATCACTAGAATCTGTCATTCAGAAACATGGTTTGTCCTATCACTGCTATGCTGATGACACACAACTCTACCTCTCACTCTGCTCACATCTCGGCTTGCCTGACAGACATTTCTTGCTGGATGAAGGACCACCATCTTCAACTCAACCTTGCGAAGACAGAACCGCTTGTGGTCTCAACCAACCCAACACTTCATCACAACTTCCCCATTCAGCTAGGTTCGTTAACCATAACTCCATCCAGGATAGCCAGGAACCTTGGAGTATTGATTGATGATCAGTTGAACTTCACAGACCACATTGCTAGAACTGCCCAGTCCTGCAGATGTGCCTTATACAACATTAGGAAGAGCAGGTCCTTCCTATCGGAGCATGCTAAACAACTCCTTATCCAAGCTCTTGTTCTATCCAGACTGGACTATTGTAAAGCTCTCTTGTAAAGCCTTCCAGCATGCACTGTCAAACCTTTTCAACAAATCCAGAAAGCTGCAGCAAGAGTGGTCTTTAACGAAGAGCACATTTGACACCTCTCCTCAAATTGCACTGGTTGCCAATTGCATCAAATTCAAAGTTCATCAAAGTTGCATCAAAGTTTGGCTACAGAACAACCACTGGCTCTGCACCCCTATACCTAAACTCATTACTTCAGACCTGTGTGCCCTCCGGAAGCTTGCGTTCTGCAAGTGAATGGTGCCTCAAAGAGGAACAAAAAATGCTGAATCTTTAGCCATTTTCAAGAAACTGCTGTTAACGCATCTTTTCCGTCAACACTTGACCCATTTACACAAAGACTTACTATTCTACATCTATTTATAACAAAAATAAAACCTTGCTACATGTACTGTGCTAGACTAACTGGGATTAGCACAACACTTGCATATTGTTGCCCTGAAATTTTTTTTAATATTATCTTGTAAGATCAGGAACACTTTTTAGGAAAGTTAACAGAGTTAATTGTGAATCAAAGCACATGCTGACTTAAAGTAGTGAGTAATAAGTGTTTTGGTGACTGTTGGAAAACCACTTACCAAAGGCATCAAGGAAGCATCACGCATTTCAGAATGGATGTTTTCTCCAACACCCTTAGGAGTAATTCTCCTACCCTTTCCATCAACTGCATTCAATTTCTACAACTCCGACGTCAATACAAGGGTTCATGGCTAAATTACTGCAGCAAAAGACACAAAGGCAGACAGCAGAGTTACAACAGTGATTTCGATATTCCTAAGGCTTCGAAATTATGGCCAGACGACCCTACATGCTCACAAACAATAACCAGAGGCAAAAACAATTATGTGAAAGGAGTGCCAGTCACCTGTAGTGATAAACCAGTCAAAATGTTGAAATACAAGAAGTTGGACCTCACTGGAGAGCTTTAACCATGACGTAAGTGTAGTGTCCTGAGACGTAGCGTAGGTATGTTGACTACGAATCGATGCTTTAATCATTTCACTTAAGATGCTGAAGAGCCCCTTAAATCAGCAACTTGTAAAATTAATTAGTGACCACAAAGTGCATTATTCTACTATATTTCTGTCCTGAATAATTCCCTTCTTTATTAGGTATTGATTGGATATCAGTCAGTCCACTAATGGTCAGTTTAGCACCTGTGATTGTCAAACATAAGTGTGAGTTTCAGTGACCTGGAAGACTTCCATCGCTTTTTGTGCCATTAAATAAAAAAAAGCACTTCATAATTGAGTTCATGATTACTGTTTTTGTCAGAGGGAGCGGCCGGTATACCGTATTTATATTGATTTCGTAAGGGATAATCCAAGGCTAGATGTGCATTAATTGACTTTAATGCACAACATGGAAGCTAAAGAACTTCCTGATGTGAAGCGGTTTATTCAAAATGAACCAGTTTCACAACAGATTCACTGAAGCTCCTGCGCAAATGACGGTATAGCATCTTTTGTTTTGTAGCCACATACAAAATGATATATTAATATGTTTTAGGCCAGTTATTAACATGGTATCTTTAATTGGTGGTTATTAGTCTGAATTGATCTGTTCAAATGTAGTTTATTGCTGTCATTGAGATTCTCATTGTTTTTTTGCACCAGAAAAATGCTGGTCTGACTGAAATGGAAATATTTTTCCAAAAAATAAATAAAATAATTATGTGTATATATATACACTTTTTTTAAATACATATTATAAATACACATGAAAAAATTCTGACTTTTTTCTGTATTTTAATAAGGAATATGTTTTATAAGAAATAATGTAAAATACAAATGAAGACTGATTATAAAGGTTATTTTGAGATTAAAGTCACATTTTGTGAGATACAGTAAAGTCACAATTATGAGAACAAAATCGTAATTATGTTTAAAAAAAAAATTTACTCTGATGCAGAACAAGCTTCATAAAATACAGTTTCATGACCGCTAATAAATAGTTATGACCAGTAAATTCTCAATTCACTAACCATTGGCAGGTATGGCAATGGTGTGACCCCCACCTCCATAAATGTGAGAATACAATAAACTGAAATCAAATTTTAAAACCTTTCAAGTCTTCTCAAAAAGATCAAAATGGTCTATTTAATGGGGGACTTTGTTCATTATAAGGATGAAACCCAATGCAGAGCAGTGGAGCCCTTCAGCATATAGTGTTGTTTAGAGACCACACTCACTGAACAGTAACAAAGACGAAGATGACTGAAGTATTTGAACGGCTCCAATTAAATGCTGCTCAATGATTCATGTCATTTGTTTGCACAGTTCTTACAGGCATCATTGATAGTGCGGTAAACACTGCTTGTGCTCAGAGGAGAGATTAACGAGTGTATTAGACAAACACTGCTTGTGTGTTTAGTCCAGTGACCTGGGGAGGAACCAGCCTTTATTATTCCAAACTTGCATGACTTTCTTTTTTTCTTATTAACGTCTTATTTGTATTGTCCATTCAAGGTGTCAATGGGGTCCAATGTTGTTTTGGACCCTGATGATGGTTAATGCATGAATTTTTTAATATATTTTCTTTTGTGTTCCACAGAAGAAAGAAAGTCATACAGGTTTGGAACCACATGAGAGTGAGTAAATGATGACAGAATTTTAAACTATTAAATAAATGTAATGCACTTTTTTTTAGTTAACTAAGTGACTTTTTTAGTGACTAAGTTAAACATCAAGAAAGAAAAAAACCTTTGTGATGTACGATTTGTGGTTCCTCTAGCTCAACTGGTACAGCATGACACTAGCAACGTCAAGGTCATTGGTTTGATTCCCAGGGAACACCTGTGCTGATAAAAAAAAAAAAAAAAAAATACAATTAAAATCATCTGTCAAATGAATAAAATGTACATTTTGAACCAACCATATGAAGTTTGACACTCAGACACTGTTTTTTTCCCCCAGCCATTCTTTATTATCACTGCAAGTTATGGAAGTCTGAACATGACAATGCAATGCATATAAATAAATATTAAGCCATAGAGACGTAGTGGGAGAATGGACATCAATAATAGAATCTTGCTTGTAATTAGTGATGATTAACTGATGATCTTAATTAAAGAAGAGCGTGTTTGGCAGATATTAGATTAGAAGTTTAAAAAGGCAAAAACTGAAACAACTCTGAGCTTTAAAGGCAAACATCCTTCAATCTTTTGAGCACAATGGTCCAAGTGAAGTTTGGTACGTCAGTTTCCTCAATGGCAGAAAAGAAGAATATCGTTCTTCTACTTCTGCATGGTAAAATGGATGCAATATGGAAAAGCATTCCGTCAGGATTACCTTTAGAAGTCAGAGAGAGGGATTTAACAGGCATTTAACGCACCATGCACAAACGTCACTCATGTGCCAAGAACATGGAAACGAACCGTTGTCGCGATAAAGCTTAAAAGCAATGCAAAGACTTGAAATAGAATGGTAATCCTTCATATCTCACAAACCATAAAACATAATTTTGCCAGGTAAATACAAACGTATATCTCTAAATTAATACAGAACCGTTGATGAATAAGGTAGACGCAGAATCCATAATCTCATGTGACTAAAACATTCAATCTACTATGTGCTGTTGTGCAATCAGAACAAACTAAAATAATAATCTCATAGTTGTTTGGTCAATATTCATTCTATCTAAAATGATGAATGGACCTTAGGTGGGGTAGATGCCATATTTAATTTGACATGAATGAAAATCAGGCTGATATTCAATCAACTCAATAATGAATTTTCATTTTTTTGGTTACGTTAATTATGGCATATCCTTATAAGAGCTGTAGTAAGCTGGTTATGTTTGGAAAAATCAGTGCAAGCAGTAACACAGTAAAATAAAAAAATAAGTGAGCCTGAAGACTGACATCAAATTATTAAATTAGCTCGACGCTCTGCAAATAAAACACTTCCGTGTGTGTCAGAATTTAAAATGTTCACAAAAAGCGGAATGCATAAAAGCGAAATCATGTCGCAACAGGGGCAGAGACACACACGGGCGAAACTTTTGTTACACTAAAACAGGCGGCTAGCGTCTCATGGGAGTCGAGCAGGAGTCAAGTGCGCACTATGAGAAATTGGTCCGTTCCCCAACAGCACCGTCAGTTTTGAGACAGACAGAGAGGTGTCAAATTGAGTCGTTAAGCTGCGGAGAGATTGCTGCTTAACGAGAGTCGCCCAGGGAGCCGCTTTCCTTCACGGGAATGTTTGGAGCCCCACAAAAAAATGCTCAGATAATTATCGCAGCAATTAAGCACACGCTCTCCATCTCATTCTCACCGGAAAACTTTCTGGATTTTTTGATATAGTGAACCTTTCAGACAGGAGCAGCATACCATAAGATGTAGACATGATGATATTTGGATTTTCTGGCACAAATAAATACAATTTAGATGAAAAGATCCGTTCTACGCCCCATATACACACATTCACGCACAAAATAAGTGTCTTTAGAGAAAACAAATATACAAAACAGGCAATACAACAGTGATAACAGTTTGAGGACGCCAACATCGGACACACGCTTTCCTGAACGGGGGAATTAGTGGAAGGTAGAGCGGTCCTGCTTGGACCACCGAGGCCATGCCACTGTCCCGAGCACACAGTTCACGGATATATCAAGCAGCCAGGGTTTGCTTGACGGCCACTTGTCCACCAGTTCTTTTCCGTCACAGAGAAACAACATATAAAGTGTTACGTTACATTCAGTAGTATGTAAATCACAGATAGACTTGATCTGTTTCAACCCTCTGTGCTCCTAGTACATCTGAGGAGATTGTTGGAGGACTTTGTAAGAGATAGATGTAGTTTCCTCCTGGTAGCCGTGAAGAGATGAGAGAAGGAGAAAGAGGAGAATCATCAGATGGATAATGTCCAGTTTTAGCCCGTGGCTTTAGAGTTTTCCGCAGGGGTGCCGTCTTTACTCAAACGCACAATCTCCTGAGACAAAACTTCCAGATCCTGCAAAACAAACAGAGTGTTTAAATGTGATTCCGATAAAGATCACAGTTACAGTATTAAAAATGTGCGGTAGTTGCATACTGTTAATGTTTATTTGCGGTGGCGCCCTCCTGCTAGGCTTTACACATTAGCTTGCACCCAACCCATAATATCCCTCTGAAAATGTGGATTTTAAAAAGAAAAAAGCCATGAAGGACCCATTAGGCAGTCAAGCCTGAGTTCAGCTGCAATCTCACATGGTATTACACTATGATTCTTTCACAAACACACACTCACGCAACAGCAGAGGCAGCGTTGCATGCACCTTGTGCTCACTCTAAAGCAAAAAAGCCATCAAATATTAAGTGGGCTGTTTGTTTCTGGCATGACGGCCCCAACTGCCAGTAAATATGCATGAGGTAGTTGCTCGCCGGATTAGAGAGAGATGTCGTGAGTCCACAACCGTAGACAGCGGACATTTTGGTCTGTAGTTATGGCTTCTCCATTGATGGCATATTACATAATCCAAATGCGATAAAAAATGAACAGGTGGATTTGGGTAAATAGTTGTGGTGAGAATGTAATATTAAAATAAATTGAATGTTTAAATAAAAAAATATACATTTTCTTTGTTAAAATTTTGTACTTTTTATTTTGGGGTGAAATGTGACAGACATCATGTGATTCAGCCTTTTATAACTATCAGGGGACATATATTCAAGCTGTTTGTCTGAGTTTTAAAGTGGCATCAGTGTCATATAAACTGAAAACACACTTTACAAGGGTTTTGATGGAGTGATGAGCACCATCAGAGACAGAGAGAAAAACAGGAAGTTTGTGACCATGTCTTGAACTGCTGTAGACTGAGCTCATCAGCTTTAAAGCAGCTCCAGATTTCTCTCATCTCGCCTGCAGGAAAACTGAACGCTTAATCGGCTGTTAACAAGCTCGACGCATCATCGGCGTTCACTACGGCAGCAGCCAGCAAGATCGTTTTCCAGTGTTGCTGTTTTGAACACCATTCTAGAACAATGTACACATCTTACACACATATAAGTGCATGTAATCCAAAGGATGAAGATGACAAAAAAAAAATAATGTATGATATACCATTACATTTAGTAATGATAATAATAAAATAAAACAACAACTCTACCTCAGCTTCAAAAGTGGCTTACCCATTTTAAAGTTGGAACTATAAGCGTCACATTGGTAATATAACTATAGTACTAAACTTGACCAGACTTGACCCTTCATATGCTTCTCAAGATGTTTGCAAATCAATTTAGAAAGTTTCCTGCAAAGCAAACCTTCCTGTTTTAGTTATGGACAAGCTTTGCAGAGGGATCATCACTCCATCTTGGTCTTAGTTTGCATCGTTTGTCTCTGCCAAGGTTAAGGCAGGGTGTTTTTGTAACCTACAACTCCCCCTGGGCACCAACACACACACACAAGATGTACTCCGCCAAAATCCAGACTGTCTCCAGGTCTCACATCGGCTCAAACGCCCCCTCAGTAAGGATTTTATTCACATTCACAAAGCAGAGTACCAAGCATCACATATTGGTGCATTCATAAAGAATGTAACAGATGTGAAGTTGCAGGTATGCATATGACGTCTCTGAAAGTGGCTCATCCAATCAAATTTATAATGCATTACTGTTGAGAGTCTTTTGTTTTTAACTCAAGACTTATATAACATGAAGCCACTGTTTTTACACTCATGCCAGAATTATTTATTTTACATGAATAGTCTTCTGGTTTGCATCCATCCAGTTCTATATAAACAGGGAAGATAATCAAATAAAATAAAGTATTCAAATCACTGGATTATACAAAAAATTGGCATTGCCAAATGTTTATGTAATCTAGACATTTTTGGGTTGAATTTACAGCTAAAATAAGCATATTGTTATATATACACCACACATTACAGTATGTATTTTAGCAGATTCTTTTATCCAAAGCCATGCTGCATTAATGCATTAAAGCTACAGACACATTTTAACACATTCAAGGTACAGATATATTTTAACTGCTTTTTATTTAAATGATCCATTCCTTTGATTGCGAAGCTGAAATTACAGCAGCATCATTACTCCAGTCTTCAGTCACATCATCCCTCAGAAATCATTCTAATATGCTTGAAAACAGTTGTTCTGCTTAATACTTTTTGTGATGCGGTACAGTGAGGACATTTATAATGTTAAAAAAGGTTATAATGTTATAATGTTAGAACGTTTTATTAATCAAAGAATCCTGAAAAAAATCTATCACGGTTTCCACAAAAATATTAAGCAGCACAACAGTTTTCAACTGATAATAAAAAAAAATGTTTCTTGAGCAGCAAATCAGCTAAAAGATCATGTGACACTGAAGACTGGAGTAATAATGCTGGACATTCAGCTTTGCATCATTGGTATAAATTATAAGCTATAATATTATAGATATTTTTTTTATTATATTTTATCCAATTAAAACAACAACAACACATGGCTTCACTACAGGAACAAACCTCCCATTAACGATGTGCGGCTCTGGAAATATCAAGAGGGGTGTGAGAGGTTAATTGTCATTAGTCAATCTGTGTGATGGTGTAATCCCATCAAACGCATCACCCTGCAGGCTGCCTGACATGCACTTTCTATTCCGGCTCCTAGAAACATTTTAGCATTAACAACACGCCCACCCTCTGGTTCCTGATGAATAAGACCTCTCAGTGGAGTCTCAAGACCGCATGAGAGGAAGCCACTTACACACACAGACACACACACACACACACACACACACACACACACACATACAGCCGATCACACTGTCAGAGGGACTGCAGCCACCTTCTTCTCTAGCAAGTGGAAAACTCATGGTGTTCACCTCAATTCAACACGGATTAGCTCTTTACACCCAACGAAGAATTAAATGCATGTTTCACTTTTTTAATCAATGCTATGCTAAGAAACTTGACTATTCCTAATAAGATCCACTTGAAATCTGCACAATTTTTTTTGCAGTTCCCACAGTGATTTGTAGAATTAGTAGAATTCTGCAGAATTAATTTAAACAAGATAAAATGTGTACATGGTTCTGTGTTAGAGCCAAATATTCAAATTTGCATTTGCTTTTTATAATAGTAGATTACCAGAATTATAAATACCAAGTAGGGACAAAAATACAGGTATTAAACTTTAGCCTTAAATTTCAAAAGAAATATGATATCTATAAAACAAAAAATATATATAATAATAATAAATTGTATAAAATAAATCAAATAAAATAATAAAATAAAAGCTGTATTTTAAGTTGTTGGGGTTGAATTAATTGCAGAGGATAACAAAAATAAAGAGAGAAATTACAATACAGTGCTGGCTTGGAAGCACTGCAATCATGAGAAAAACCAAAAGGAGCAGAATATTGTTCATTTTGTTGTGATGTTCATATTCTGCTGATATCTACTGAGATTTCTTGAAGGTCTGTGCGCATGGATTCCATGTGGGCCTAATAATAGCCTTTCAAAAGAAGGTTTTATAGCCAACCTAAATTGACCTTGATCGTAAAAGTTTGTTTTTCCCATCCCAAAGGGCTGGTCGTCCCTCTATTTACCTTCTGTAGGTGCATGTTCTTTGTCAGTTGCTCTTCCAGCATGTTCTGCAGCTTTTTGTTCATCTCACGCAGATTCTCATCTCCAGGTTTTACCAAGTCCCTCAGCACAGAACTCAAACCTCCACGCTCACCCTGAGCACCATGGGCCACTCCATGGAGTCCTGATACATCTGAGAGAGAGAGAGAGAGAGAGAGAGAGAGAGAGAGAGAGAGAGAGAGAGAGAGAGAGAGAGAGAGAGAGAGAGAGAGAGAGAGAGAGGAAAAAAAAGGAGCATTTTTAAAGATGGCAAACATTCTATCACCCCAGCTTGTTCTTTTTAACCATGTTTCCACCAGTAATGCCTCAAAATGCATGAATAAAGATGATCTATCAGAGGGCCATTAGTGTCTGCTGAGTGAATACAGAGTGCTTGCGTTTGGAGGAAAGCATTTATAACGGCTCTCGCTCAAACGCCACAACATTTACGAGCACCTCGAGTACAATCATCCGCAGGTTTGACGAAAAGCCACGCACATCTTAAAGTTGGCAAATAAACACCGTTGCATAGTCATGAGAGCCGCCGAGAACGAATTCTAGTGTTTAAGAAATTCAAACCCCAGTTAAGGTAGAGAGACTGACAGTAAGGATGGAGTCAAATTAAAGGCAGCCTGACCTGGTCTGTCAACAGGGTTCATGACAGTAATACACAACCACGGAAATGACCGTAAGCAGGGGACATCGGTGTGGGGTTGTAACTGGACAAGGTGGTGTGTTAAAAAATGAAAGATGTTGCTTAATTGATGATTAATGGAGGTGAGTGTGCGGAAAGGCTGAGATACCGCAGGCCTCTTATCTGCCCGTTGGAAAGCCTCCTTAAAGGCTGGCTACTAAGATGTTGTCAGGTTCCTAGTGAAGTGTCAGATAGTTTAGTGGAGTTTTTCCTCTGAGGGAGGACAGGGAATCGAGCTGGCCAGCCTCTGCGTGTCAAGGGCAAAAGCAATAAGTTCGATCGAGCAGCTTCTTTCTCGGTTTTCACTTCATCTGGGTGAGTGGAGACATTCAAGGTCAGCTCAGCAGTGTGTCCCTAAACGGTGCTGTCAAATAACCTCTTACACCTGTGGTCTGATGATGGAGCACATGGGAAATGTGTCACTTCCTGTGGGTGTTCAAATGCCGTTTCCAATATAATCTCTGAAAAGGCAAATACCCAAGTGAAAACCTTTGTTAACTGAAATAACATAAAAATGTATATCATTTTCATGACTCCAACTAACATAGAATAAAAAAAAATATTTTAATATTTAAGGAACTTAATGCAGCTATTTAAATAATATCAGTTAACACACTTACTAATCTAGTGATGTACATGCATGTACAGAAAGCCCACAGATTATGGGTTTGGATTGACATGAAGGTGAGTAATTAATGACAGAATTTTCATTTTTGGATGAACTATCCCTTTAACCTGGGTTTTTAAAACATTACGTTGCTCAAGCGACCGTGACCTGTTCTCATGATAGGCCATGACACAGTTAGTTGAGGAGCTTAACGCATTGTTACATCACAGTATATCAAGCTAAGCACTAGCAATCTCACGCCTCTTTAACCTTATTAGATTGGCGCAAGAGAAGCATATATGTGTGGCTAACAGGAGAGCCTCGCTTGTGTTCAACATTAGTGCAGCACACAAGCATTCCTGGTCACACTGAGCTAATGCTATAGCCTGGAGCCACGAAAATGAAGCAGAACATGATGCATTCTTGCTAATTGAGATGTTAACTTCAGCCCCCAGAGGCCAGTTCAACCTTTGAATGCATGGCTTTAGGCGTTGAAGGCCATGAATGAAGCGCACTCTTGGCTCTTTATCTGGACTATGAGATAATTAACCTTGTCAGCTCACAACAGAAGCATAAAATTAATTCTATACCGGGTGAAAATTAGCAGCTTTGACAATTCAAATGGATACAGTATTGCTATTGTCCAGTGTTACGGTTAATGAAAACGTATAATTTCAAAAAACTAATTGAAAACATCTTTGAATAAAAATAAAAATAAAAAATAATAAAAGTGGGAAAAAACTCCCTACTCCAAAACTAACTGAAATAAAACAAAAATGGCCACAAATTAATTTTAGGCCTTTGTACCTTAAAAAACTAGAGTGTTAAAAAAAAAAAAACCTCCATAATGGAAAGGAAAGTGCATTAAGTTTGCAATTCCATGTTGCAGTACTGAACCTTTTCTTTCCAAACTTGTCTTTTTACAATAACCACTGCCTGCTTAAGATGGCACCAAATAGCCCATTACAACCAATGCATTGCTTCATTAGAATTCTATTAACATCTACAGTAGGGAAAAACACATCTTGTGATGTTGCAGAGTCTTCTTTCACCACAGCGTAACTCCCTCCCAGTATGAATAACACACACCAAAGTTAATGCAAGTCTTTGGGGAACAAGACGAGTGAATCCTTCGCTGACAACATCAATGTCTGTGCTAATGACATTGCAAATAGACTTGCACAACTGTCTGTAACCCATATTTCTGCCATATTGATTAGTGGCATTTATTTTAATTTGCTGGGGCGCAAGGGCGAGCACTCTATGAAGACACTTTGATAAATCAACAAAGGAGATTTACAAAGATGACTCCCTGTTCTAATGGCTGGAAAATATTGGGCCAATGGATTTCAAAGGTGTGGAATGGCGCCAGCATAGGCATAATTTGCGAGTGGGACGGGTGGAACATGTCCCCACCACTTTTTACCAGGGTCGATACTGTCCCCACCACTTTTTAAAACATCTCGCGGCACGAATGTACCAATTCTACAAATAAATAAAACATCTCCAGTTAACTGGCAGAGCATTCATTTCGTTTGTTTTTTAAATAAGAGACAATCTAGCGCTGAAATGTGTTTTTTAAATCAAGTGATCAAAGTGCTCGTTGCCGCTGCGATCAGTGGCGCGGATACAGTGTTTTCTCGTGTGGCTCGCGCACACGCCGCACTGTCTTCACTCGGACGCGCGCTTCAATCCGTTGTGGATTCTCTCTATTCCTTCTGGTGAAATCACAAAACATAATGCGCACAAACGTGTCCCTGCTTGATATACAACCACTGATGAACATAATCGGTTTTGATGAGAAAAAAAAAAACTATACAAGTGCAGATTAGAACCCATAACCTCTGACACGCTTGGCGAAAGTTCTACCACTGGACCATTATATATTATTATAAATTATATTAGGCTACATCTCATTAAACGACAAACTAAACCCCATGTAGCCTACAATTTAAATCGATTGCTGGACATCGTACTGTTATTGTACATATATCTGATTTAGCATTGTATTAGCAACCCCCACCCCACCTGTCCCACCCACTTTTTAAAACAAAGTTACGCCACTGGGTGCCAGGTGCTCTCACAGACGGGGTTCTACTGTAGGACCAGCAGAGAATGTGAACCTAAGAAGCCAAGTTACGAAAGCAAATGACGATGCGGGATGGAAGGTACACTAAAGGCACACAGATGTTCCTGACTCACGACTCGGGGATCCCCGAACACTGGACTGCGTCAGAACAGTGCTAAGGTCACTACTTGCAGAAAATGAAGTGGGACTTGACAGGGTTGTGCACCATTATGAATGTCTTTTTAATTCCAATTCATTACCTGTGACTTGAATTTTTAATTTAGGTAGCAATCAGGATGCAGAATTGCAATTTTAAATGTATGGAAGTAGAATTAAAATCAACTGAACTTCTAAATTATATAAACTTATTTTAAATACTGTTATTTCTGGTGTGATCAATTTAATTCTAATTCAAACTTGTGAATTGAAGGGAGCCAATTCTTCAACTCTGAATTTTGGTGAATTTAGAGTGAAAAGCCCTTACTGCATGAAGATAGTGATGATACAGAGGAGTCATGAAGAATGTACTCTTTAAGCCTCAAAGCACCAACGCTAGTTTCAAGATAACAGCAAACATATACAATTACCATCCAATTGAACCTCACTGAAATGGTTGCCACTTCTTTGCAAGCCTCATTGGGAATCTCCTCAGGCCAGTGCAGGAGTCAGCAGTCCTGAATCAGTCAAACTGGCAGATCCTGCAAGGCGGCTGCAACCTCTCAGCCATCTCTCACTGGAGACACAGCACTTAACTGAAACCTCTGCCAGGGGGCGAACAGGCTATTTCATCTCGACAACAAGGTTCCTTCCTATTTGCAGCCATATGTTATTCCCAGTTACAGATGTGATACCTTCTTTCGAAGGAATCTGTGTGTATATCAATGATGTTTTTCGCATATTTGTTCTCGTAACCTCTGTAAGCAGAGTGTCCATTAGCACCTGCTCCCAGTGGTGTAATTTGCTCTAAAGTGCACCAAATTTGCTTGTAGAGGGAAGAAAAATAATTCTGCTGTGACTCACATTTACTCCCATTATCATGGTGGGTTCTGGAGCTATAGGGCACACGATAAGGATAGTTTCTCCCTTAAATGATGCAGCAGTAAGAGGCCAGAGTACACTGAAAGGTTAGCTTACTTCACGCTTCAGTAGAGGCCTAAAACAAGGTACAAGTAGGCAGGCAGAGGGTTTCCAGACTGCAGCAGCACCTCACCCCAGCTGACTTCTTCCAGCAGCACTTAGGCGGAGCGAAGGGTGTGCACACATGACTGCGGCATGTTGCTGAATGGCTGATTACTGGAGGCTGCGCATATAAACCATCCTAACATGCAGAGTTCTACCTATGAACATTCATATATTATTGCCTACCGCTACGTAACAGTTGACATTTTTAGCATTTGTCTTAACGAATAAGGAATGATTTTAGGATTATATTACTGGAAGCATGTCCCCTGAAACACCGCAGAGGCGGATCCATGATTGTGCGACTGATTTGCGCAATGTCTCAGGCCAAACGCTTGGGAAAACTGTTGTGCCTTTTACAATCTGCAGAATCTTCTATGCAATCCCTCTCTTGAAGGGGAGAATATTTCAGAAAGTTCTGGCAAGAGAAGGGTCAACAATACCCCCAAAATGGCATACGTCTGGCTTATCTGAGACACTTCCTGACTTGCCATTTCCTCAACATATTAGTAACAACGGAAAACGCTACTGATTCAGAAGGCTACTTATGAGATAAAATGTCGCACTGTTTCATTTGTTATATCACTGGCATGAATTTATGGGGAGCCGCACTGGTGTAAGTATAAAGTAAAAGGGAGGGGAGAGAGGACAGAGGAGAGGAGACAAGAGGGGTGCTTAGTCTTTCTGCTGCATTATTGAGGATGAGTGTTGGGCTCACTGAGGCATGTCGGCATTCTGAATCATTTACATCCTGCTAATGTCAGCTCTCATCTAGCACTGCTAACTTTTGCATCCTTTCTTCATTTTTCTATGAAGTCTCCAATTTTTCTATGAATTCTCCACCTTCCCATTTTTACATCTCCCCATGTCTAGCCTCAATTATTGTAAGAGATTAAGGATCGTTTCCAATGCCATTCATAAAGACTATCCTGGCCTGAACCAGATGGATATGGTTAAACACAAGACTTACTGCCACAGATAACATTGGACCTCATATGAATAGTATAACTGGGATATGGCCACATACATCATATTCTTTCCCAGTTTGGATTGATTTTGATACTAAAAACATTGTTACCACATGTTCTTGTCAAACCTCACCACTATATGGCTCTCTGCAATGGGCAAAAAAAGCCTTTACATAAAGAAGCCTTTTTTTTAACTCTCCTGACACCCAGAGATCTTAAACTTTTATAGCACAGTATTTACAATTAGACAACACCAGCCTTAATGGGATCTGGTCTGCCATTAAATGTTAAATCAGTCAGTCATGAAATTAAAACAGGAGAACACATGGGGGGAAAGACAGGAAGATGCAACATTACCACCTCCGCTATGTCCTCAAGGAAACACAAGAGAAGCCTTGCTTAAAAAGGAGCAAAAAAAAGTTTGAAATGATAAATCAGTCTAAATAATTAAATGCAGCCTTTCTGTATACACTTTTTATGTATGTTTATAATCAGAAACAGAGATGGACAATTAAGCTCAATTAAGATTCTGCCTGTCTAGTTCAAAAATCTTAATGGCTATAATGTCACAATCTTCAGCTCATTAACATACGGCCCACCCATTTCACTCCAATTCAGTATTCAGCTACGTTGCTCGTCCTGCTGAAAGACAGTACAAACTACACAGGTTATTCAATAAAATGTCATTGCAACAATCCATTTTAATCAAAAGGGTCATAAAGAAGGTGGAAATCGGTCACATGACACTACAAGACACCTTGACAAACAAGTAGTGCAGAAGGCTAATTCATGTTTGCTCATAACAGATTGGCCAATGTTAATTTATATATATATAGAATAAAATTAAGATTAATGAATTCTGTAAGTATTGTTCATTGTTATATACCTTAATATGCAATGTTAAAGAATTGAACTTTATTGTTAAATTTTAGAAAAAAAAAAGAAAAAAAAAGGTGTTTACACCTAAATTATAAAACAGTCTAACTTTTATATAAATCTAAAGTTTTTGTGTGCAAACTAAGCCTGGGCTATGGCAGTTTGAAAAGTACCAATGCTATTTTCACAGGAGACTGATATGTTTTTTTTACAAGACTAGTTTGAGGGTTAAAATCCAGAACTTTAGACCAAACTTCTATGAGACAAGACCTGCCGATATTATTGAATTTGACTGCTTTCCAGCACACAAGCAAACCAAGCTGTCAAAAGCTATTTGACTGGTTCCAAATTCTAAAAACGGGTCATTATGTGTCAGGAGCGTGTTCAGTTCACTGGAAAAGTGACTGTTACTTGAATTTCACCAAGAAAGAGTGCTAGAGAGTTCATAGAAAGAGTAAGAGTTTATAGACAACTTTCTAAGCAATATATCTACTATATAATGACAAATTTAATGGAAAATTCAGGGTTCAATACAAGTTCAAAGTTAAGCTACTGACAGCATTTGTAGCATAATAATGATTACCACAGAAAATCCCCTGTGGCGGATAACACACATCAACACACTAGCCAATTTGGCGGGTTATGATTCATAAATTAAGTTCTAACTTTGCTATGGCATCGATGTCAGAGCCCTTCCCCTAAAAAAAGCATCAAACATAAGAAAAAAAATGCATTAAGTCGCATACTGAGAGAAACGCCGTGCAGCGCGGCACCATATCTTTAAAATTCAAAAACATTGTTTTCTATGACCGTACGCACACTGGCAGTGCCCAACTATGACTCAAGCTGTTCAAAATCATACCAAACCACAGTGTCACCCATAGTTTTCCATTAAAATACAACGATTTAGGACAAATATATGTCAGTATGGACTTCACCCAAGGAGTTTTGTGTATTGTGCATTTTTCACTAACTGGTTTGTTTTTGTGATGGCTTAAATAAATATTTAAGCCATCACCCCCCCCCCCCCTATTTTATTTGAAATGTATCTGCAAACAGTGATTGACTGTTGTAAAGCTGAAAGCAATACAATAATTCAGAATCAGATTTAATAATAAATATATTTAAAACTAGCCTGTGACTTTGATAATCTGGTTAATTTCTGATATTTTTGTTTCGGATAGTAGAAGTTCTAACTGGCTACTGTGAACTTAATTAGTGACTTAACTTAATTGGTACCCAAATTGGCTGGTTAAAAGGTTCACTTCAAACCCTGTAAATAAATAATACTAAACAACATTGGTGGCATTAACACTCATAAAACAATGTTAAAATCAAGCAAACTTAACAGGAAGTTACTGTCTGTGGTGACTGTTGTCGATAGATCTTGTACTGGATCCAGGTACTTTTGTGGTGAACTATACTCCAGTACAGATTCATTTTGCTATTACATTTAGCACTGTCAAATTCAATTGCCAGAATACAATTAGCTATTGATTAATCATGAATACAAATGAACCCCAGCAATATTCTCACCAAATGATTTTATAAATCAGCAAAGCAAATACTACTGCAACTAGACAGAAAGGGACTCGATTTGTTCTGAGTCGATGTTTGTTAATTTAACAAAGTAAAGACAGAAAGATAACAAAAAGGGATTGTTTAATTCCAATCCATCATAGGAATAAAACACGTCTGCATTCATACATCCCCTACAAAAAGACATTTATTGGCTGTGACTATTTTCAGCTGCAAAGTGCTTTTTCAAGAATACTGAGAAGTGTACAGTGGAACCAAAATAGTAGCGTTATAAAGAGAACCAATAAAACATTTAGCAGGAGATTATGCAAGTAGGAGTGCGGAGATAAAAATAGAACAAAACATACAAAAATGAAAATTATGCAATTTCTCTGTATCAGTCTAAATCATTGCCTTTTATTTAAGTGACAGCCAAATGTTTGATACTCTTCAGCTGTCAGTTTTCCTTGGAATAAAAGCATTATCGACATCAGCTATCACCTGACCTCATCTGTAAACCTTCACATCATGTGCTTTCAGAAAACAAACACGTCTGAGGCTGTGAACAATGACAAAGAGAGACAGAGAGACGCTTACCTCTTCGGCTGTCCATGACGTACATCTCAATAATGGCACTCTTTTTACAGATGTCATCGGCCATCGAGGCACAGCTGACCTCCAAGTGTTTAACCTGAACCGAGAGAACAAAGATAAGATCTGCAATAAACTGCCAGACACCACAACCACACAAAGGTGTGATAAACCTGATCCGAAAGCAGACAGTTCTGGACACTGTGATCACCGCCAGCTAGGGTTTGTTTTCATACCGTATTTGGTTTTAGATTTAGAAAATGCTCTTTAAATTTAGTCAGTATCATATGAAATTTAATCATTTTATTCAATTTAAGTATCAATTTATTTCACAAATCGAAAAAGCATATTATTTTAACAATATAGCAGTTTACAATAATTAAATTAAGATTATGCGTCCCCAATTCAAACCAAACATTAAACACTATGGTTGAAAAGTTTTGGATCAGTCAGATTTTTTGTTTTTTTGAAAGAAGTCTCTTATGCTCACAAAGACTGCATTTATTTGAATAGAAATAAAGCAAAACCAGAAATATTATCACAACTGAATCGTTTTGATAAACAGAAAGTATATTTGAAATAAATTTTTCTGTAACAATATTACAAAAAAAGCATTTACTGTCACTTTTGATTAATTTAATGCATCATTGCAGAATAAAAGATTTCAAACTTTTGAAAGGTAATGCAATTCTTTGTTGTTTTGTTTGATGTCAATGTTTGAAAAACTAATTAATTATTAATTACATTAATACATTTATAATTATTTTAAATTAATTTAATATTAATCTAAATGTATCAAACATACATTTAAGCATGTATCAAACAGATTTATCAATATAAAATACATGTACTTAAACCATCAATGTGTTAGCATAATTTTAATAGACAGAAAATGATAAAACTCCAGTTGTGCAAAAAATGTACACAAGTAAAAAAAAAAAAAAATCCTATAAGGCATATTGTAAAATCCAAATGATTTATGAAATAACATGTTCAATATGACTGGCACTGACATGTTTGAGCTTACAGTGTCTCTTTGTAGAAAGGGTGATGTAACTTGTCAAAGCCCTAACTACATATTTCCATTCCAACAGTTGCTAACCAAGACCGATCGATTCAAATGTGAAAACATCAATACCTGCATGCATATTTCATGATCCAAAGACACAATTCAGCACTTAAAGCCCCCCGTGGAGCACACAGCAGAACTGTCTGAGTGAAGGCTAGGTGCAGGACTGCAAATCTGCACTGTGCCACGCGAGTTAAACTTTTCCTAGTAACATGAGACTGTAATGATTGGTTAAAACGTCATACCTTCTCCTCCAGCATCCACTTCTCCTGCTGGACCTCAGCGAGTCTCTGGAAGAGCTCACTGACCTCGTCGTCTGAAAGGTCAGCAGGTCGCTGGGACTGAGGGCTGCTGGTGTTGGACTGTGGAAAGATAAACAAAACTTTACCAAAACATCTCTAAAACTTACAGACAGGGCTCAGACAGATATGAGGATTTTCACCAGAGAATGACGTAGATTTGTCTTTTGTCAGTCATTAAAACGGTCACATTATAGACAGTAAGTGCGTCGCATTAAGTTTTCATCAACTTACAGGTTACATAGTTTATCGTAGCTATGCGGGCACTCGGTTTTTCCTGTCGTTTAAAACATTTGGCAAAAAGACAGCAAATACTAGACTAAGACACTCTTCTCTGCTCCTCGAATACATAAAACATTAGCCATTACAAACATTGTGTTAAGTAAAGGAAACACAATACTTATTGAAAGAACCAGTTCCTTATTTACCCTGGCACTACAAACAAGCAGAGACAGTCTCCAAAATATGTGCAGCGCTTCACTCACAATTGAGGTGGGTGTAGCTGAGTTTTTGCCGACAGTTTGAGGATCCACAGGAGTTACGAGGTATAGTCACAAGCGCTTAGTATGAAGTTCTATTCAAGCTCTTGTATAACGTATAGGCAAAAAAAAAAAAAGATTAAAAAAAGTTATTAACCAGTATCTTTTTTTTCCTAATCAAACTATTTTCAGAACGGTAATGTTACAGAGGGAATGAATTCACAGAAACGTGAAAATACTGATACTGCTCAGAGAGAACCGATTTATTTTTGTCATTTTTAAGCCCTGCTGCTGAAAAGACAATGTTTTGAGAATGTTTTCAACTGTTGTTGTCCATACAAGTCCAAAACCATGCTTATTGTATTGACAAAAACACTGTATTTCCAAAATGTCCTGTTATATGTTCCAAAGAAGACAGAAAGTCACTTGTTACTGTTAATTAAAACTAAAACTATATTTTTTAATGGTGCAACGGATCACTAAACTCACAGAGATTTTTCGGATCAGCAAAAAGAAAAAGGGGGGGGGGGGGCTTTGCTTTTCAATTATTACTTAAAGCCTACTTTAAGTACTTCAATACCACAGCAAAACATCTAGCTTTTAATAATTAAACATTATTAAAGACAAGTGAACAGTCATTAATAAAATAAGAACAAATACACAAATTACCGGCATAGATAAATACAATATAACAAAGTAAGGTCTAACAGTATTTAGCGACAGAAATGTAATCACATGTAAAATAACAGTAGTGTTCACTGTATAAATTAAATATAGATTAATCTTTGTTACAGCTGTGTTTTGTTGTTTGATTAACAATGACAGATTGCTGTCGCTTCATGACCTAATGCACGGGTCCAATATGATGATACACATCCGATTTCTCAACTGTTTACATTCACTTAAGACACAAACGACTGTGTTTACGAGAATACCGTTCAAGTAAAAGGAGACGCGGAAGAGTTCTCTCTTCAATTTCAGGTTGTTATTTTTTTTAGAGAAAGACTGTAATTTAACACAGTGCCATTCAATGTCACATGAAAGTCACAGGAAGGAATTCCACCAGCCTCGATCGAGTGGCAGTTTTATTCTGTCCCTCAGTTTGTTTCAGGGCATTTCAAGGAGCTGGAAATGATCCAAACAAATGAAGGTCGGCTCGTCCAGGAGACTCTCGCCGTCCCCTGTGTGTACTATTTTCATCCCATGAGTCTTATTTTCCCTCTGGTTTAAAAAAGGATGGTGTCTTACTAAAGAAAGATGACAATTCTCCTTAAACACATTTCAGACATGACTGATATGCATTATGTTTCAAACTGATGGTATAAAACAGGAGTCTTGACATGTTGTTCTTTGCTAAATTCATTTGAAAGTCAATTGGATGACTTAAGAATAAGCCATCATTCATGTCTGTATAGCACAAATGGTGAGGGACGAGTTGCATGCTGCAAGTTTCTGTTTTTCCACACTAAACCACACTCACATCCCTCAAGATAGTCCAGCATGTCACGACAACCATTATTTTCTCCTGTTTATTCACAGGCACGGTATATTTATGGAATTTACACTGTTCGGGTGTTTGTTAGTAGCTTTGGGAGGGCAGAAATGCAATGAACAGAAAAGCTCCTGGGAGCTGGAGAAAAGGAAGCATCAACTGTGGCGACCGTATTAGCATGGGTCGTTGGCCCCCAGTGGGCGGCTCTACCTTATTGGTGCTGGGAGCTGATGCGCCGTCTTTCATGATCTCTCTGTAGCTGAAGGAGGAAATGCTACTGCTGTCACCCGTCTGCTGCGTACGGCTCGGGGAACTGATCTCAGACAACACCAGCTCCTCCAGACCTGCAAATACATACATGATGCAAAAAGAAGAATATTTTAAGAGCATAAATCACTAAGCGCTACAGGTTAGCTAGATAATGGCAAACTTAACTCGGTAGTTTTAGGCATACTCGCTCACTATCAGGATGAGACGAGATGCAAAATGAAAAACTCTAATGCATTTTGTACAAGTACAGATAATGATATAACCGTGAAATACAAATTATGAGCAGCACACGCATCTGATAGGTGGACAAGCCACTTTAATCTATATGTTAACAAGTTATTTTTCAGAAGCGTTCACATCAAAGTATATCGATATAAATGGTATTGTCTCCTCCTATACCTTGTTTCAAAATGTATCGATATACCACCCAGTCATAGTTACTGCTAAATAGCAGATTCCAGATAAGGTAACTGCTATTATGATCAACAACTAGCTATTGCAAGGCAATTATTAGTTAGCAGCAATATCAGCACAAATGACATTCACAATCTATAGAGAGTAACTGAACAACTACTCTACACTAGAGATAAGCATGCTAACATACAGGCTATTTAGCAGAATGTCATCCATTAATACCTGCATTCACGGACAGAGAATCTACAAGGTAAACAATTCACAAAAGTTAGACATCATCCATTTTATGTAACATTTAATTACAGAATGTATGGAAGTTCACTATCGTTCAAAGGTTTGGGGTCAGCAATTAATAGAACTTAATACTTTTCAAAAGTGACAGTAAAGACATTTATAATGTTACAAAAGATTTCTACTTCAATTAAATGCCATACTTTTGAACTTCGAATACTGAAAAAAGTAGTTTCCATAAAAATATTATGCAGCATTTAACTGTTTTCAACATTGATAAAAAGAAATGTTTCAAGAGCAGCAAATCAGCATATTAGTCAAGAAAACATAAATAAATCTACTTTTATAACATTACATACCAAAAATACAAAACAATTTCAACTGATTATATTCCCCATTATGTGTGTGCTATATGTTTTCAGAGTATGACATTGTTAGCAAAATGCTAAGTCAGCCAACATTGGAATCAATTGTGAGTTGAATCTCTTTTGAGTTTACATTTTAGTTAGGATGCTGCCTTAGAAGATAGTCTATCTAGGTAGTAGACAGCAAGCTCACTAGGTATTGGACAGAGCTATAAATACAACTTTCAAAAAAAGAAAATTATAAATAGGAGACAACAATGAAATCTATATGTATAGTGCCAAGTTGTTACCTTTTTTCCCCACAGATTGGACCAGTGAACCAACATTTTTTTATTTTTAATTATGTGTTTATACTTTCAGACCATCTTGGACATTTGACAAAGATAAAGCTCCCTACTTTAAAATGTCTGATTCTAAACTTTCTGTACTGCAAACATTAAACATTTAGTTTACTTTAAATTATAAATGGCTCAAAAGAGGAGTGCCCTGGCACTGCCAACAATCTACAGCGAGTAAATGCACATATGCATGGATCTGTAGCACATTTTTAAAGGGGCTCCATCAAATATTTACAGCACTCGCCTCTCCCCTCCTTGTTGTGTGTGGGGTCTGTCCCCACAGGAGTTAAAAGTTTTTAAGGAACAAACGAACGAATGTACCCTGAAAAGTTGGGATACTGTATTGAGTTTGATTCAGCGTTTGACCATTGGAATATTGAGTCGCCCATTATGTGGTCCAAATGTTAAAATTTTATTATAAACACCACAGGGCTAAGGTATTATACCCTGTGCTCATGTCCTGTTAAAATCACCATAATTACCAGTTTCCAAGTAGTAACCCCCCCACCCCCTTTTTATTTGCAATTAGTAAAAAAAAAGTTCTCAAGACTACATTATAAACACGTTTTCTGTGACATCAACAATTATGTTTATATGCACCCTCATAATGTGAATATAATGAGATTTAGGCAATACTGTAATTTATTTTATTTAAATTTATCAAATTGATGTGATTAAGCTCATAATTGCAGAAACCATAATTGTAGTAAAATATGTGCTTTATGCAGATTTTAATAGCAATAAACACGCATTTGAAAACTATTCTACTAATACTAAACTATTCTCTGACCAAAGTGCACATGTGCTTGTGACGTACACGCAGGGCCTAAAATTCGGTCTTGGCGATTACATGAAAATGTCAAGCGGCAGTTGGCCGGTAACATTTTTATGAATTCTTACAATGCAATGTTGTGAAAATATAAACATGAACAAACATAAACAACGCTGCATCTTCTCGAAAGTTTAAGCCTTGCCCATTTAAATATTCTAGCGCAAGATGATGCAAAAGGGAACTGACTGAATAACTTTTGTAACTTTGATAAGGATATAAGTTATTTATACAAGACTACGCAAGTTATTTTATATTTGATTAATACATTTCTGCACCTGAAATCTACTGTTGGACCTACCTAAAAAAGCACTAATTATTTCATTTGTTTTATTGTATTTGCTATTGTATTGCATGTAATTTGATTATTTGTTCTTATTTTATTACAGACTGTTTACTTGTCTTTAATAATTCTTTTCATTTATATTAGTTAGCCTAGTAGTTTCAGCTGTGGTATCGAAATTGGAAAAGAGAATTGTGAAAAGAAATTTTAGGAGCGCCACAGAAAAAAAAATCCAATACATCTATTTTGGCCGAATTATGTCCGTATCTCCTGATGACACTGGTCAAATTGATTCACTTGCAAATTGCATCCAAGACATAAATGACTGGATGTCGCAAAATTTCCTACAACTAAACAAAGACAAAACAGAAGTTTTGATAATTGGATCAAAAGCTCAGAGAGAAAAATTGACCCCCAAACTAAATATCCTGGGATTAAACCCAAGCAAAGTGGCAAAAAATTTAGGGGTAGTCTTTGACTCTGATTTTACTTTTAAAGCGCATGTGAGTAATATTACGAAAATAGAATTTTATCATTTAAAGAACATTGCTAAAATAAGACCATTTCTCTCTTTGACTAATACAGTAAAATTAATGCATACATTTATAACTAGCAGACTTGACTATTGTAATGCCCTCCTTTCTGGTCTACCAAAGACTACAATTAATAAACTACAATTAATACAAAACTCAGCTGCTCGAGTAACGACAAAGACCAAGAAGAGAGAACACATCACACCTATACTAAAATCATTACATTGGTTACCTGTTAGTTTTCGTATTGATTTTAAAAACCTTTTATTAGTTTATAAGGCACTGCATGGACTTGCTCCAGACTATCTTTTAAAAATGCTTATAGTATATGAACCTATAAGGACTCTCAGATCATCGGATTCTTTACTTTTAACAGTACCACACAGTAGAACTAAAAGATTTGGTTCTTCTTCTCTTCATTTTAATACATTTTTATTTTTATTCTTGTATTTTACTTGTATTTTTGTGTGTGTGTGTGTGTGTGTGTGTGTGTGTGTGTGTGTGTGTGTGTGTGTGTGCGCGCCTGTAAAGCACTTTGAACTGCATTGACTTAATTTTGAATTTCTGAATTTGCTTGCTTGCTTGCTGATCCATAGAAGTGCATTTTGCATTTGACTCAAGTGGCCAGTGGCCATTAACACACCTACTGTGTGTGAGTTCATCATTTGTACTGTGCATTAGGGTATGTGAATAATGGGGTGTGGCAATAATCAGAATAATGAAGCAAATAATCAAAATAATGAAGACTGCATGTAAATGGGAGAGGATTGAGGATTGTGAAAAGTGAGTGTTACATTCCAGAATAGAGCCAAAAATCTCCATGATATGCAATAACACCACTGTAATGTGAAGAAAAGCTACATTAATGTAATTTGCCTTCTTGGAAGACACTATTTATAGCCAATGAGCCGATGCAGGAAAGTGAACTGCTCAACATCCCACAGGAACCTGATGCAAGAACAAAGCGGACAGGCTCTTTATAAATTCACCTCAGGTGGTAAGAACATGCTTTGGGTTTGTCTCATTTATAGCGATTTACTGTAGGGGTGGAGCCATCTTCATCTGCCGCCTTATTTATGCACAGCGCCGCATTTTTACTTACTTTTACCTGCTTTAAATTGTTCATTCATGTGTGAAACAGCGACTGCAGAGCCCATTGCAGTTTAAATCACCCGAAAGGGTTGTCGACCACTCTAATAAGCCTTATTCCCTGCATTTACAACTGCTTTATATGGTGATGAAGGAGATATGTCTCAAAATCTTAAGTGTATCACATAGGGACAAAGAAAGTGTTCACCTGTTCGGGTCTTAGTGTTGGTTAAGATCTCCTGTAGCCGCTCCTGGAGCTTATCAGCTCTCTTTCTTTCCAGATGGAGCTGCCTCTTCAAGTCTTTCAGCTGCAGACATAACATGACAGGAATTATTTTGACAGCAGATGGACATTTAGCTTGATAGGCATTTAAGAATCCAGTATATACATTGGCCCCAAAAGTATTGACACTTAAGCCACAATTAAAAATGTCTGAATATCACTGTATTACTTAATACAACAGCAAACCAAAATATATATACTGTATTGTTTCAAATATAAGACAGTGTTTTTTTCTTAAAAAATACATGTGAAAAAATGGGGTTGTCTTATATTCAGGGTCTAGACTTTTACATGGCAATAATACACCCACAACAATAGGGAGCGTCAAATACCTGTAAAACGAGTGTGACCCCCCCCCAGGACTGATAAACGCAGCGGTCAAACAACTCTCATTAAGCAGCCCAAAAAATACGGTGTGACAGAGTGTAACGTTAGAATGGCGAGCCAAAAAAGGCAGTCTTAAAAATGCTAAGAGTCAAATAAAAGCTTATCGCGGTCCTTAAAGCGTCCGATTCGAAGAAATTGACAGGCGAGTGTGTCATTACGTAGCCGAGAGGCTGCCCATAACCAGAGCTGTCAACCAGCTAAAGGCACTGGATATCACCAAAGAGCTGAACATGCCCACCAGCGAGGCACCTTATTTCTTATTTCAGCTATGTACTGACACACTTGCCTGTCAATTTCTTCTAAGCGGCCGCTTTGATGCGGTGTAAAAATTATGCGGTGTAATGGATTATTATTACGTCGCAGAACAAGTCTTGCCTAGAGCTTGCCCTCCGACTTCAGGGAGAAAATGCTGTCTTTTCAGTGCTATGTGACTAAGGAAAAAAATAACTAATCAGGTTGATAATGCAGATCAAACACCTGTGTTTTTTGACATGCCAAGTTTGCTAACATCTGTCACTGTAAATAAAAAGGTGAGAAATCAGTCATTGTGAAACCTACTGGAAATGAGAAATACAGGTTGTGTTTACGGTATGCCATAAAGTGTTTATTTTTAAATATGATTTTTTATATATTTTTTCAGTATTTACCATATTTTCAATATAAAAATAGGAAAAATATTTTCAAATAAAATAATTTTCTTTATAAAAGGCAAGATTTGGTCCTCAAAAAGACTTTTTCCAAAAGGGATGTATCTTGAAAAAGGGAGGGTCGTCTCATATTCGGAACAATACGATATATTTCACATTAAGTAAACATCCTGTCCATCCATTTTGCCACAGTAGCACTTCAAAAGCTTTTTTGTTTTTGTCAAAAGGCAAAAAGAGGAGAGGATATATGAAATTTCATCCATTTTGTGGCCAAAATCACTTCAAGCAGGAAGGAACTTTCCAGAGGGACAGCATTTGTAACCTAATAAACAGTGTGACTATATAAATAATAAACAATGCCATAGAAAAATTATAACCAAAACTTTGAGCTAAAGGCATGGATAGCTTTTGGAACGGTCAAACGAGATTCTATTGATGAAACGGCTAAAACGTCAATGAAAGCTGATCGACTCTCATCAATGGGAGGTCTGGTTTCAGGTCTGTAGGGCAGAGAGGTGTCCTGCCCATCGCCTGGGACTATTTTAATTCACTTTCTGGGAAATGGAGAGAGGGAAAGCCCTGACTCATCTCTTTTTTTTTCTGGCTGGATTGCCTACTTACCGCTGAACTTCCTTTTTTCTCCAGGATTCTCTGTCCATCCACCGTGTCTTTAATCTCCTGAAATACACACAAAAGATTATTATAGCTCAGCAAATAAGTCTTTATTTCAAAATAATTTTCAAATAACTTTTCTGTTTAGTTTGAAATAGTTTTAATTTTTATATATTTTAGACAATAAAAGAGCATATCTGAAGCACTATTCATTTAAAACTTCATTTACAGAAGTTCTGAAATTCATTTACAGACAAACTTCAGAAATAATGTTATGAGATTAATGTTTTTAATGTTTTTGAAAAAAGTCTCCTATGCTCACCAAGTCTGCATTTATTTGATCAAAAATACAGTAAAACAGTAATATTGTGAAATATTATCACAATTTAAAGTAACTGACTTTAATGTAGCTGAATTTTCAGCATCATAACTCCAGTCTTTAGTGTCACATGATCCTTCAGAAATCATTTTAACATGATGATCTGGTGCTCAAGAAATGTTTCTTCTTATTATTTTTATGTTTCTGTAAAATTGTGAAACAGTTTTTGTCACAATTATTTGATGAATAGAAAATTCAAAAGAACGGCATTTATTTGAAATGGAAATCTTTTGCAACATCATAAATGTCTTCACTGTCACTTTTGATCAATTTAATGCATCCTTGCTGAATAAAAGTATTAATTACTTTAAAAAAAATAAAATAAAAAGGAAACTTACTGACCCCAAACTTTTCAACAGTAGTGTATGATATCATAACAATGACAAAAAGGAAAGTCCTAATAAATAATCCTAAAAATATTCAGATGAGACAAGGAAACACCAATTTTGCAGCTCTGAAAACTAAACATCCCAGAGGAGCTGCAAGCACCAGATGCTCATGCAAAGAACAATCTCATCCTACTGATGAGTCACGAATCGTTCTTGAGTCACATTAAAAATAACTGCTGAGCTCCAGCAATCACACCCCCATAATATCCTCCATATCTGAGTCATGCCTTATTTAGCATCTTAAAAACACATGGTTCTCATCATGTTGAAGAACTAAAGCTCCAGCAGAGCCACTAGGAGACCGCCTGAAAAAAGAATGCATTCTGTTCCCACACCTGTTTGAGTTTGCCGATTGTATTGTTGAGATCTTCTCTCTCTTTCTCCATCTCCGCCACTTGCTGTTTGACTGCCTCCACCTCTGCAGCTTTAGCCTGAGAAAGGGTGGAAATATGTTCATTCATTCATTTAAAATGCACAATGGAAAAAAGTTCGGAACAGAATAAACCTTATTTATTTGTTTAATACATATTCTGGTCTTATTGTGTGTGATTTGCCAGACTTAAAAATGGATATTGGTTAATACAATTTTCCATGCCCATATGGCTTTGGTTATGCTTATAACATAAGCATAAGCAACAAATAATGCCATGCCATGCCAGCTTCCATGCAAGCTAAACTTTTATGGCAAAAACTTTATGCACAAAGGTGGTGGTTCCCCTTCTTACTACATTTTTATTTTTCGAAAAAACAATATAGAACACTTTTTTTTTTTTTTTTTTTTTAAACAAACTGATTCTTTCAGATGGACACTGGCTGAGGAAGTAGGGGCGTTGTTTCATGTGATTTGCTCCATGTACTTTGTTTCATTATTATTAGCAATTTTCAGATGTTCTTTTAAAAAATTGCAAAGTGGACCCCTTTATGGTGTTGGAAAACTACTGACTAAATTATATATTTCTTTAAAAATATATTTTCTAAAAAAAGTGAAGTTCAGCTTGAACAAAATGATTTGCAGCCTTGGTTATGTCAGCAGAAAAGTTCTAAAGAATATAAAATTAGTTCTCAAAATCTTTCATCAAAACAACTTACTCTGCTTCTGAAATAACTTTTCTTTTATGCTGACATAACCAAGGAAGTGCAGGCACGGTAAAAATGATATTAAATGGTAAGATCATATCCAACTTTATACGATCCAATCATATCAAGGTGGATAAAATCAAGTCACACCAGAGATGGACTGGCCATAGAGACCACCAGGACTTTTATTGGTTCAGGTAAGTAGAATCATAAATTAAATGCCATCAAATGTACTCCAGCTACTTTAATGAAAACAAAAGTAATTATATGAGATTTGAACTTGGGTTTTCATGACCTCATTCTGAAATGCTGAACTTTTGAGCGCCAATGGATGATATACGCATTTCATGCATTTGATCGTTTTTTTAAGCTCATTTAGTAAGATTCTATGTACAGCAAGCATCCATCGACTCAATGAGACATGACAGAATAAAGCCTTCTGGTGTGAGGGTTTCTGAGACTTGAATATGTTTGAAGACAACAAATGTGCCATAAAGAAAAGATCTGCTATATATAGCTTTACCGCTTATTACTAGCCTACTGTATTCCATTAAGAGTTGTTAAACACACAAATGTGTTTTTATCATCACATACAGTACAGTTTACCTGCAGCTGGCCTGTGTGATCTTTCTGTACCCGCTGGATCTCTTCTGCATGGTCCAGTTTGTTCTTTTCCATGGTCTCCTGCTCACAACATAGAAAATATAAATCAACTACACATCAAAGAGTGATCATTTTAAGATTAATGCAACATTTTGCTTTTTTTTATATAAAGATAAATCCATCAAAAATGCACTTCTTTTCACCTTTTTTGCATTTTAAAGTCTGTAACATGGTAACGACAAAAACAACACTGACATCATGTGGTCAGAATGATACTGATGTACCCAGACGTAAACAACAAAAGACATTTGTTTCCATCTCTGGCATTGCTCTGCAGTGAGAGATGGCTGTAAACACACAGCACCTCGGCTTCCTTGAGTCTGCGTTCAAACCAGCCCTTCGTCCCCTCCATAGACTGAACCTGAGCTTTCAGCTCCTCTACATACGGCTGAAGACCCTCCAGCTCTTTGGTACGAGCCTAAAAAAAAAATGCAATTGTGAATGGAAATTTAGCAGATCTTTTTTGTCCAAAGTACATTGTACAGAGACAAGCCACCTGGAGCAACCTGAGGTTAAGTGCTTTATTGAAAGTTCATGTCTCGACCTACAAACTTTCAGTTACGGGCCCAGAAAGGTTCCTTACTTTCTCATCTCGTAGCTGTGAGCGGATCTCCTCTTCCATGCGGTTCTTGTCCTCGTGGAGGCCGCGGAGCTCCTTCTCGTAGCGTCCCCTGATGCTCAGCACCTCCTTCTCATGCTGCAAACGCACGTTCCCGAGTTCCTCTTTTTGCCGAGATTTCTCCTGCGCAATCTCAATGGCCAGTTCATCCAGCATGACCTTACGCTTATCCGCAGTCTGACAGGACAGTGTGGCATTTAGTTTTAAATAAAATGTGGTGGTTTCAAAGGTCCAGTCATTATCAAGATTCAATCATATATTTGTCTTAAAGCATAAAACTTTTCATAAAACATAAGGCACTATCTTCTTCAAACACTGGTATTTAGATGATATAAATCTTAATTTATTACTTAATATAAAGAATGCTATAGACAAGCTTGACTTTAAAGAGGTCCTATTATACTTTTTTTTTTTATTTACATTTTCACCTTTCTTTTGTGTGTAATATTGCGTTTCAGCATGAAAAAGGTCTGCAAATTTTCAAAGCACAAAGTCACTCCAAACTAACCCCCAAAATAATTTTTCATCCTCATTTAACATTATACATTAAGATTTTTTTATAGTGATATTGTTTTCATGATAATTAATGAAAAAAAAAATTCAAAATGACATTACTGTAATGTAAAAAAAAAAAAACATTTTAAAAGTATTTATACATCATGATAGTATTTTTTTACTGAATTTAAGTGATGATGATTTTAAATGAAAAGGGTGTGTTCAATCAGGATGATATACATTAATGTAGCAAAATAAGCCTGATTAAATCAAATGGTCGGAAAGACAGAGATAAATGATCATGTAAAAGTGTAAAAACTGGTTAGGAGCAAGAAACATTGACTAACATTAAAGATTTTAGAGGGAAGAAGAAGAAAAAGTGCACAAAAAGAGGTGAATCTTCCAGAGCCCATTTGTGTCTAAATCCGATTTGACATTAATAAAGTCATTATGATGGTCAAAAGATCAGAGTATTAACTGATGGAAGAACGAGCAGAGTGTACTGACTCACTAAAGAAGCTTAAATGACGTGAGAGATGGTGACGTTTAACTACTTTCACCTGCTGCAGTGGGAATTTACTGAATTGTGAAAGGATCAGAAGCTAAAAAAGGGGGTTTGTGTGTATCACCTTTCTGGCCTCCTCTAACTCCTGCTGTAGCTTGTCCTTCTCCAGACCAAGTTCAGTGAGCTGCTCCAGAAGTCGACTATTCGCTCGGTTTGACTCCTGATCACCAAGAAGTTGTTAAATCATTTTTATGTATAATCTGAATGCAAATGCAACATTTCTCACTATGTTTAACTATATTAAAAGGTAATTGCTGAAGTAATGAAAGTACTTTTAGCATTTAAAGAAAAAAAAAAGGACTTTCTCAATCTCCAAAACGATTGGACTTTTCTGCAGTGGGCAGGGAAAAATAATATTAACTAATAATATTATAGCCTAATATGCTTCATATCAAATAGCATTTTACACAGAAATACAATGTTTAATTGTTGCAAATGCCTTTCTATGTTTTTCAAAAATTGAACAGGTACCAAAATACCTGTAGCTGTGAGTTGAGATCATCTCTCTGCGCCAGGAAGCTCTCCTGTTCTGTACGTTTCTGCTGAAGCTCTGCGTTGAGAGCCAGATTTTGCTCTCTCAACAAATTCAGTTCCTGAGTCTTCACTGTTTGGATCTGTGAAAAACACACACTGTTTTTCAGATATTTAAAGAACCAAGGACAAGTGAATGAAGTCTTCCTCAGTCTATTGGCAAGAAAATGTCAACAGAAGACAAAAGAAGGGTTATGAAGGAGCGGAAAGAGCTTAACACCAGAGAACAGCTGAAAAATGCAATTCAACACAATGCAGAACTCAATATCAATATAAATATACACATGAGTGCTTTCAAGCTAAATATAAACCTTCATGCATGATGCAATATTCATACATGTACAGATGCATGTATGTGTGAACATATATAAACAAAATATCTAAGCTAGCACAAGTACTACATGCATATTAGACATGGAAAAGTTTTCAAAACTTCAATCAGGGTTAAAGTGCAGTGGAATTCCTGCCAAATAAACCTTATGCTTCCTTGGAGTACAAATTAAATTATTCATATTTATTTAAATATTAATATTTAGCCATTGCTCACAATGGGTAATGGGTTTTATTCCCAGGAAGTGCACATAGAAATGCTAATATACCTTAAATACATTGTAAGTTACTTGGGATAAAATAAATAAGCATAATGAGTTTGGCTGGTGAGCCATCAGCTAAAACAGTAATAACCAGTGCTGATTATATGTAATCTGGATAGCGCAAACAGATTCCAAAATGCATATACTTGTAATTATATTACATTTTAAAATACTTATAATCAGACTACAGATACATTTTTATTGGTTAAATAAATTAAAACAATAATACTAAATGATAGATAATAGTCTGCCTAACATTATTCGGTTGAATTCATTATTCGTTTTGAAGCCACTATATCCATGCCTTTCCCAATAAGCTATTCGGCATCGAGCACTTCACAATTACTAACAACAGTTTTGTAATTTGTATTCAGTAATGGACTAGGCTATACTTTGTAAGTAATCTAATCAGCAATGGGTAAGCACAGTATTTAAATATGACTGTTAACTTATAACTTCTGTTTTAAGCTTTCACACCGCCATACTTCCATAAGACACTAGTCACACGGTCTGAATTTTTGACTAGAAATTACAACAACAGAAAAACAAGATCTTAAAACAAAACAATGTATCTATATGAACCACCATAAATTGTCATTTAAATATTGACACTTTTTTTTGTCAAGAAAGTATTGCATCAAACAAACTGGCGTAAACTGAAAGTGATTTGTACATAGGCAATAGCATTAAAGCTGGTGAAAGTGGCATTAGTAAATGTGTATTTTAACAGTTAATGGTACAAAGAACGTGTGTTAGACCAGACATGGTCACTGAGTTAAGAGGATGCAGGAACTGGGGTTGATGAAGGTCGTGATGCTGTACATCATGGTCAGGTACCTGTTCTAGGGCTGCTAGATTTGTCCTGAGAGCATCGTTCTCACTCAGCATGCCCTCCACCTGCTCCTGACTGACCGCGCTCTGACACGCTACCTGTAGCTCCGCCCAAACATAAAACCACCCCACGAGAGAGAGAGAGAGAGAGAGAGAGAGAGAGAGAGAAAAGAATAAAGCAGAACATAAAGATGAAAGAACGAAAGTATAAAGAACAAATGAAATATTGAATGAAAGAAGAAGAGTACAAAGAAAGAATGAAAACATAAAAAAAATTAAATGAAAAAAATTAAATTAGAATGAATAAAAAAAAAGAAAAAAAAAGAATGTAATAAATAGAATAAAAAGAACAATTGAACAAAAAAGAGAATGAATTTTTTTTTTAAATAATGCAAAAAAATTATGAAATAATGAACAAAGAAAACATTAGAATGAACAAAATAAAAATAAGAATAGGAATATTTTATAAAAAAAATACAGAATAACAAACAAAAAGAAAAAGCATGAAAGAATACGGGGGAAAAAATCAAATGAACAATAAACAAAAAAAAGATTACATTTTATGAAAAAAAGGAAAAAAAGTACCAAAAAAAAATCATGAACAAGAAACAACAGCACGGGATTGTAGGGGGAGTGTTGAAGATGAATTCAGAAAGAATAAAGCCCAAGGGGGTGAACAAGGGCAAGAGATAGAGAAAGTAGAACACCCAAAACAAGTGAAAAGAAGAGAAAAGAAAACAGGCCAAGTTAGAAACTCCACATCAAACAGTAGAGACCCAGTCAAGCAGTTCTGAATGGAAAAACAGAATAGGGACGTTCTTCATCCTTATCTGCTTGTTGCACATTAGAGGTAGCTGTTTAATTAAGATTTGTGACCTCATGGAGGAAGTGAAAGACATTTGTGGTGGCGGGAGCTGCAGTCGGGCAGACGGCGTTATAAGAGGGGCCCTTCCCTCAGGGGCCCCTGCAGAGCCTGTGTGCCCCTCAGCCACCGGCACTGAGCCCCACTAATCCTTAATTACTCCGATGATCCTAGCACCATCGTCCATAAATGCTCAATTAAACAGACTGCTCTCTGGGTAATTATAAACTTCTCCAACTTCTCCTTAAGTTCAAAGAGTTTGCTATCAGCAGAAAGACCGGTGGGTCACAGTACAGATGTCTTCCAGTTCAGGGATAGCTTACTCAAAAATGAACTTAAATTAATTAATTAATGAAAGTGAAGCCCCAAAACATTTAAAACTATATTTCAAGTCTTTTGAATTCAGATTTAATTAATTGGAGAAATATTAGTTGAAATGTTTGCCCTCCAAGAGTTGCAAAAAACATTCATGAAAATGTAAATATACTGCACTCCAGGTTCAAATTCAATTAAAATAAAAAGCTATGAGTGAATATGAAGAAGTGTGATTTGCATTCAAACGCTACACCTGAGGGGAAGATTATTAATGAATGACCAATTGACCACTTTTTGAATTTCAGTCTGTTCCTCTCACAGAATTATCATGTGACTCTAGAAATCTCTGAATATAGAGCAAAAGTCCAAAGTCCTATTTTTATGATGCTGTTTTGTCATTTTTGGAGCTCAATAATGATCAGTCTTTCTTCACTTTCACTGGATTGAGAAAAAACACCCAGGACATTCTGCTAAACTTCTCCTGTCGAGTTCTACAGAAGAAAGAACATCATACAGGTCTGGAATGAAATGAATTTTTCTTTCTGGTTGAACTAACTGGATAACTAATTTTAAGACTGAAAAGCGAAGCTAAACTGCATTTTGAAACAGCTGAGAAAGAAAACAGCTAAATAATCATATAACTGCCTCCTGCCATTTAAAAAAACAAAGTCCAATTTTCATTATCTGATTTTTTTTTAAGCTGAACAGTAAAAAGTGTGTTCCACACCGATAACAACACCCTCATGAGCCTTTTACGGTTTATTTAATTGAATCTGTAGGACCCATTATCATTAAAATCACACTCAATTTATGCAGATTAATTGTCTGCTTTCTCTCTTTTATAAACCTGTTAGTAAACAGCCAACCAGCAGAAGGGGAAAATTACAGATTAGTTCTCTGGAGATGCAATAACGACCATCTGTGATGGAATAAACTTTAAAAGAAATGCTAAATGAACATTTTAACCAACTATTAATCTTCTGTATTCTTCCTTTTAGTGCCTTTGGCGATGTTTGGAATTAAATACTAGCACAATCTGCAGTGTGAACTGTGTACTACACTACAGTATGCTATGCTAAACATTTCAAACGGTAACATGCAACATCGTTGTCACATGACCATCTCAGAAATTAATGTTTATTTCACATTTTTAACCAATCTCGTGCAAAAATGAACCATCATACTGTAAAAACTAAGTCAAGTAAAAACAGAACTTACAAAAAAAGACAGGAGCATACCACCAACCCAAACATATCTAAAACTAAACAGGTTTGCTGATCATGTAAAAGGAGGACACAGCTACCTGATCTTTGAGCGCATGGATGGCCATCTCATGCTCTTTCTGTTTGCTCTGCAACTGCTCCTTCAGTTCAGTGACGTTCTGAAATCACACACACAATCCGTCAGGCAGGACGATTCGATGCATTTTTAGTATGACAGTGATGGATGCAGCAGTGTGTCTACAGTCCATTATTTCCTGCAGATGTGCCTCAGTGCCAGAGTCTAATGCTGAAGCACTGACTACAGTCTTCAGCCCACTCCCAAGGGTTTGCAAATGTTTATCTTCATACTCCCTTAGTGGCCATTTATCGATTGCCCTCTGCGATGTGCAACAAATGGCCTTTAATATTGAAGAATTTGGCAGGGCGGGCCTGAGCGGATCTCACCTGGTTGGCGGCCGTTAAATCTGCCTGCAATTTCTGCACACGAAGGTTTATGGATTTGAGCTCCTCCTCTTTCCTCTGTTGGATCTCATCGATTTTGGTCCTGTAGAAACAAACAAATTATATGCTATCAGGGGTTTGATGTGAATAATGTGTGGTGGTGTCTATTTTCAGGTATTGTGAAATCAATACCAAAATAAAACAGAAAATTCCATTGGAAAAAAAAAACATTACAGGAGAGATTAAATGACATCATGGGAACAGATGTAATATAGAATTGGGTTCCAGGAGTAAAAATGTCATTCAAAATCCTCACAGTGAAATACATGTTTAGCATTTAAAAAATAAATTAACAGTGACCTGTATAGGCTTCTAATTTTGTTTTGTCGGTCTCCAACAAAAAAAAATATTAGGACTGCCCAATCCTGTTCCTGTAGTTCTATAGTATCTTCCTGCAAAGTTCATCTCCAACCCTGATCAAACACAACTGAACCAGATAGATAAGATCTTCAGGAGCACTTGATAATTACAGACAGTTGTGTTGGATTAGGGTAGGATCTGAACTCTAGGAAGAGGATTGGGCACCCCTGGTCTACATGCATCCAAGGTCAAAAAACACTTCTCATAATACACTGCAGCATCACCTCTTTTCTCACAGTGTCTGAAACAGTTTGATAAAAGATACGGTCTCTATAAACCCCTCCTTTCCAAGAGCCTACTCTGCTCTGATTGGTCAGATTGCTCAGTCTATTGTGATTGGTCTACCGCTTACAGCGTAAGTCGAAAACGAAACACCCAATTTCAGCTCAGAAACAGTTACATGAACAGTAACGATGGTGTCAGTTTTACCGCATCAATTAAATCCCAAATCCTCGTAATTTTGCATCACTTAAAACAGCGTCTTGTTGACATGTCGACAACAAGAACAAAACTCTCCCAGCCCTCAGTTACAACAACAGTGTTTGGGGGCAAGTCAAAGTAGCCGTTGTTCGCGGGCAGCCAATGAAGATCATAGGCTAGCATTATGCAAATTAGTTACATACATAGGTTCATACAGGAACTAAGACTAGAATTACTGATGAGTCGTTTCAAGCAGTTAGCAAGTCAAGCAGAATAGTTTCTTTCATTTGGGAGACAATAACTCCATTTATCGTGCACTTTGATCTTTGAAAATTTGCAGACCTTTTACATTCACAGCTATATTACACACTACATGAAAGGTAATGTCCAAAAAAGGACACAAAAAAACTCATAAATGGGAAATACATTTCCAGAGTTCAAGGTGCTAAAAAGCAGGCAGTCCCTGTCACAAAATAACTGCTCTGCTGGGTTTGTCTATCTCACCTGCTGTCATTGTAAAGTGCTTCCTTCTCAACTTGTAGCCGCTGGAAGCTGTAAGAGAAGCATAAAGAGAGTTGAATCCTTATTGACCCTAAAAAACCCTACACAGCAGTGATAAATAACAGGCAGCATCTCCTGTGTTGACCAGAGGGATGCAGAGAGGAGGCAGTCTGTGCTGATACAGCAGTCTACAGCAAATGCCAGCACAAGTTCACGTTCAGACTCATTACACTGACACAGTGACTGTCGCTAGGCCACAGCTGAGTTACCACAGCACCTGGGATGGAACGCTAAGGGATGATGTCATCATCATTACTGCACAGAGGAAGAGTGTATCGTGGACTTCAGTTAAATGGAGGATTGAAAGTCATTCATCTTGTGCTTCAGAAGATAAGGTGTTCAAATGGAACAGTGTCCATTTAAACTGTCTTTAACTTTCATTCTTCCATAATTCAGCAGGTTTTACATGAAATCAATCTATCACTGCCTTCAATTAATCATCGCTAGCTGCAGTCTTACACAGCTTCAAAGGTGCACTCATTTTCCCCTCATTAAAAAAACGACCCTAAAGATATTAATATTACTTTTAAAAACTATATGTAAGAAATACAAAGTGACAAAAAAAATGAAGCAAAATAGTCTTAATTTTAAAAAGAATGAATATATGTCTGAATATATTAAGTGAATTTTGGGCCATAAAGAAATGTTTAATTTCCAGTTTTGTATTATGTACATTAAATGTACTTAAAGGGATAGTTCACCCAAAAATGAAAATTCAGTCATTATTAACTCACCCGTGTTTTCTTTCTTTAGAACACAAAAGGAGAAAAAAATCACGTTTCATTTTTGGATGAACTATCCCTTTAATATGAAAGCGCTGAACACATAATATTAAAAAATAAAGCATAAAAGTAACTAGCACTTACCTCTCTTGTTTTTTCTTCAACTTATCAGACAACTAAATAAAAAAAAAACACAATACATTATCACTTGTCATTTTTATCAGAGCACACATGCTATCTGAAACACTTGTAACACTAACTTTAGCATTTTCTTCTTGTAGTTTTGTGATGCCTGTCTGTTTGGACATCTGAAAATGAAAAGAAATACATTAAAACAAGAAAAGTATTTTGTGTGAGGGATATGGATAAACATAAAAATAGAAAAAGAATCAGTTTGATCAAAATCGGATACATTAACTGAAAATACAATATTTAATGCAAGATAAATGTAATTTATTATATGATAATAAAACTGAAAAAAAAAAAAAAATCCATTTTTTTTATCCAACCTTCCAAAACATTATATTATCTGCCTCTGGGAAAACATTTTAAACATGTAAAACTCCAAAAACGATGTTTCATCATAGATGTGGAAGTATTTTCTGGTGCAAGGTGAGAATAAATGTCTCCAAAATTAGCACCCATGGTGAGGGTAAAATTATACACTCATCAGCAAAATGAATCGTAGCATTCAGTCCTTTTGTCTGTTTTCTGCTGTCCTGGGTATTTAGAGGGTAAAACTGATGTTTTTTACCTCTAGTGTCTGGAGTTGTTCCCTCAGTAAGCATTTCTCCTCCATTTCCGTTTGAAGCTTTAATGCCACCTCTGAAACCCAGCGTTAAAATATCTTGAGTTGGAGAAGTGTTCAACTGATGCTCAATCAAAGTCATACCATTGTGCTGCTATTTGAAGATCCATAACACAACCTCCCTTGGTTCTACTCCGTTAACTCTTAAGTGAGTTTGATAAGGTCACAACTTTAAAAGGAAGTTGTCAGAAAGATGTACTCACCGCTCAGTTCATTATCTCGCTGTTCCGGTTTGACGCGTTGCACTTCGGCCTACAGAACAGAAGGAGACAAAAAAAAAAATACACTGTGAAATTGAACTCTTGTTCACAAAGGATTTTACCAGCAGGTTCTACAAAGTGGCAAGATATATAAAACCCCAGTAAATGCAGAAATCACTTGATGTTGAAAGAAAAACACTTTATGAAAGCTGATTTTCTACACCAAACCAAACCTAAAACACAATGTAAATTAAAATAAACCCAGTTACTTATTTAATAAATGTTCCCAGACTTATTGTAAATGATGCAAGTTATTCTTCACTGCCCTGCTCTCGCATTTTTTTTAAAGACGACTGATGGACCCCATTGACTTCCATAGTAGGAAAACAAAATATGAAAATAAATACTATGGAAGTCAATGGGGACCAGCAACTGTTTAATTACCAACCTTCTTTAAAATATCTTCTTTTGTGTTCAGCAGAAGAAAGAAAGTCATACAGGTTTGGAACAACTTGAGGAAGAGTAAATGATGACAGCATTTTCATTTTTGGGTGAACTATCCCTTTAATGCAAAAATGTGTTTCGTGTGAACGGACCCTTAAACAACTTTTCTGCAGATTTAAAGCAAGGACATGCAGGCAGGGAAAAAACATTAACCAAAAACATCATAACCTAATTTTTGCCATTCAATCAAATCATGAAGGATAAAATAAAGTCCCATTATACATCATCTCCAGCTGGATATTCTGTTTCACTTTGAAATTGCACCACATTAAGTTAAAATCAGTTGGGAATGTATAAAAAAAAGTTACAAAACTATTTAAAGAATAACCGCTTGGCAGCAGCCCTCATTTTATCAAATTTGGTAATGCTAATGAATGGGGTGTGGTTGTCTAACACTAGACTCCAGTTCACTGTCCTTCCATTCCCTTTATCTTTACAGGGCTGATCTCACAGAAAAAGCTGATGGTGGTGTCTCTGCTGTGTCTGGCCACAGTTCCCCCAGCATCTGTAGCCCCTGCATTAAACATGCCCTCAGTGAACTCCAACACACTCCTCCAGACGAAAAGTGCAGCACTGCGTAGCTGAATCATTGATTCGCTCTGAAACTGTTAGGATACCCTGACTGCAACTTGTTTACCTTAAACTCAAACTTGAATTTTAGAAAGTTGCTTTGGTATATCCAACAGTTCAAACCTTGAAAACTGTCACAAACACAACGAGACACATGACAATCACACTCGCTTGCAAAGTAGTGGGCTTCATTGATAGTCATCTGAGAGTTCTGGTTTTGCTGCACTGTGATATGGACATTGTGTAATTATTATCCCATCAGAAGCTCTGGACATTTCATTTTTATTGGTTCTCTCATTCAAAACCTCCATTGTATGGAACAGCATCCCAACCCTGATGAGATTGAAACCTATTATCTGTTACCTGATCAATCTGATCATTTCGCGGAGCAGAAGGTTCATCACTGTGAACGCTGGCATCTGATTGGACACCATTAGTGCCGGCCGTTCCATCGATGAGCGCTGCTTTTCCATCAGTAACATCTGCACGCTCTAGAAGAGCTGCAGAGACACACAAAGAATACTATAATCAATCCTGATTCATAATTCTTCTCCTAAAGTGTTTGTGAGGGAAAATGTATAAGGACTGTATGCATGAGCTCCTCTCACCTGTCAATTTCTTCTGCAGGGCAGAGTTTTCAGCCTGAAGGCGCAGGAGCTCAGCATCCACTGGAACAGAGGCAGGGCTAGAGACGGGTCTTTCCAACCCTTGACCCTCCCTTAATCCTCGATTCTCCAACTCTAACTGCTCAATCTGGGAACATAACTACACCAACACACAGCAACTGATTAGAAAACAGAAAAATGAAAAAAACTCAACTGATTCTGGAGTGACATCACATAATGGGCACAAAGGTAGAGACTCTGTTTGTGTTGTGTTCAACGCAAGTAACATCATCTGACATGCAACTTTTGTTAAAGCCCTTGCACTACTATTTAAAAGTTTAGGACCAGTAAGTTTGAAAGAATTAAAAAAAAAAAGGAATTACTATTTTTCTTCAGCAAGGATACATTGAATGGACAGTAAAATTACATTAAAATGAAAGTAAAGACATTTACAATGTTACAAAATATTAATATTTAAACAAAAAAATGCTTTTCTTTTGAACTTTCTATACATCAAAGAATTATGAAAAAATGTATCACAGTTTTCACAAAAATATTTAACTGTTTTCAACATTGATAATAAAAAGAAATGTTACTTCAGCAACAAATTAGCATATTAGAATGATTTCTGAGGGATCATGTGACACTGAAAATTCTGCTTTGATCACAGGAATAAATTATATTTTTTAAACATATGAAAATAGAAAACATAATATTAAACAATAATAATATTTCACAATATTCCTTTCTTTATTATTAAATAAATGCAGTCTTGGTGAGCATAAGAAACTTATTTGACCCTAAACAGTCTTTCATGAAAAAAAGAGAGCTAGTTGAGCTGTAAAGTTGTCTAAATTGTCCCATTAGCCATGTGACTACTGTGTGAGGCGAATGAAGTTCTGGTCACCTTATTTTCAATGTAAGATTGCTAGCTGGCATTTGTAAATTGAATGTGCAAGGCTTCAAGATCCCCTTCCAGTTATTATGAGTCATTCATTTACTGCACTGTCATTCTTCTTGTTATTTACCTATAGAAGCTAATGAATCAGAAATCACACACATTCACAGAAAATCGCTTCCTTCATTGTTGCAAAATAAGGTGATAGATTACTATAGTCCATTACTAATTGCTATGAGTGTGAGCAATACGTTTCTGGTATACTTGTACATAAGTTGTCTGGGTTCACATGCTCATGTTCATGACAGGGGTTCAATAATGTGTGTGTGTGCTCAGCACCTTGGACAGCTCTTGCATGAGGGTGCTGTTCTGCAGCCTGAAGTCATCTTCCTGACTGTGTAACTTGCCCTGAAGCATTTCATTCTCACTGAGTAAGGCATCTACCTCCTGAAAAAGAGAGAATAATACAGCACGGTTACCAGACAGGGATTTTTCACATACTACTCTCTCTGGATATCATATCATTGCATTTGTATTCATAGCATTTATTGTCAAAAATCAAAAGCTGATTTTCAGGAGAAATCTCACCTGTGCTTTCTTGCTCTTGTTCAAAGCCTAAGGGTGAAAATGAAGAAGAAAACATTATCTAAACTAAACTGTTAGCAAAAACAGAATTTCATTAGACTTCATTAGCGATGACAACATACACAAGATGAAGAAACAATGACTGCACTTTGAATATTTTTCAAATTGACCTTTATCACATGGCAATGACCTGCTAAAAAAAAACAAGGTAAACACTACCTTCTGTGCTTTGATATAGTCTTTCTCCAAGTTCGAGGTCTTCTGACGGACACTGTTCAGCTCTGTAATACAGAATATGAAGTTAACATACAAAATGACCGATGAAGTTAACATATCACTTTTGACAGACAGCTGCACAAGTATAAACTGCTAAGGCATTTTGTTAATAGTAATTAACATGACTATATAATATTTAGTCAACATAATGCCCTGCATATTTGAAATTCATGTTTTCTTAGAGAACACTGATAAGTGTTCACTGATGACCAGGTGAGGATAAGTCATTCATAAGATCTTACGAATTAAAGCAAGTCTCAGCTTGTAGGCCATACGATCTCTAAACTAATACGAGTTGATATAACATTACTGATCCAATAAGTAGTGATGGCAATTTCAAAACACTGCTTGATGAAGCTTAGAAACCTTTGCGTTAATCTTTTGTTCCGAATCAATGGTTCGAAGCGTGTATCAAACTGCCAAAGTCACGTGATTTCAGTAAACAAGGCTTCATTACGTCATAACTGTTTTGAAACATTTTGAAATTTCAATGGTTCACCGCTGAGGGCGATGATCTCTGTCAACCCATGAATCATGAGGAGTCACTGAGAACCAATGAACAAGTGTTTGTGGGTTTTACCTGATCTCTGATCAGTTTTATACCTTTGTAGACGTTTAAATTAGACATTAGTATAATTAAAATGAATAATAGTTAATAGTTTCTTATTGGCCTGTTAGCTGAGCCGTTCATAGAACAAACAAAACAAACCCTGACAATTGATAATAGAACATACACACTTGATAATCTTATTAGATTATTAGATCATTTCATTTGAAAGATATTTTTTGCAATAGATTTGTAAAAGGTGTTTTTATGCATGTTTGGCCTGGGTTTTTGTTGTATTTACACTGTTCTGACCACTAAGGGTCCCCGTGGAGACGGGTGTCGGATTGTTTCAGAGCCTCGACACAATATGGCACATTTGCTTCAACTGTTTCAGTGTTCAACAAAGCCTCGATCTGCCCACCACTACCAATAAGCAGTTTTCAAAACAGTAAATAAGAAGTAGTGCTGAAAAGCCATATATTTTTAGTTTCCATACATTTTGCAGTTGTTGTTTTCAAATGTTCTGGCATTTCATAACTTTCAAAAGTTTATTCCATAATTTTCATTGAGTATATGTATCCTGGAACTGCACATAAAATAAATCGGGGAAAATTAATAAATACCAATAGTGGAACATTTCAATTATCATTTATTAAAATGTAGCATCGGTTTAAAATGTCTACAGCATCGTTTAAGTCTAAAGCAGGGATTCCCAAACGCTTTTGCCTATGAAAACCCTTTAACCTTAAATTATTTATATAAGCTTATATATCAATAATTTAACAACATATTTCCATTTCATGATTCTCTATTCTAATCACATGGTCACATAACATACATTTTTCAGTTTTATATTTTATTTCAAATATGTTTTTTTAGTAAGTGTTTTATTTGTGTTTTTATTTTTAATTATATTATTTATTAACTAATTACTAGCTTTTTTACCAACTTAAGAAACCTGCACATTTTGGGAAATCCTAGTCTAAAGGATTGAGATATTCTCTAAATATTTAGTTCATATATTAGTTCACACCAAGTTTAATAATTAGTAGTTATTCATATATTGTAACTTAGTGCCATCTATGCTTAAACCGGACTTACAACTGGTGCAACCGGCCTCAGACTACTCAGAATTGGTTAACAGAATTAGAATGGCTATCTTTATATATTTCTACCTCCTTCACATGTTCATTTATTAAATAATTTTGTACATGTGATTGTGCTTCCAGCTGTCAAAAAGAGTTTCATTCTCAGATTTTTTTTTTTTACATTTAAATCGGAAAAATACAGCACTACAAATAACCACAGAAAATGTTAAAAGGTTCAGTGGAATAGGTGCAATACTACACCTGATTTTAATAACAAATCTGCCATGTTAATGACGCTGACAGGTCAGCTGGTCTGTCTTGAATAAGTAAAGGTGTAGGTTTACATTCTCTACTCACCAGCTGTATTTTTTCGCAGCTCATCAGATAGTTGGTAGTTCTGTGTCCTCAGCTCCAAGAGCTGAGCCTGACCAAACACGCATTAAAAGAGTTAAACAGAGCAAAAGATTGTTTACTGAGGTTAACAGGGCGTTTAATTAATGTACATATTATTGATTATTGTAAAACAGAAATTATGACAACACATCTTCATAAAAGCATAATTCAAATCCCAGCGTCTTTTTATGCAGTGAATCATGTTAATGCAGTTCTTTACAAAGTGAATTTACATAATGGAAACATTTAATCAAGGAGTCTCTGGTTGTTATAAAACTGAATATTAAATGATTCTGGAATTGTAAACAAAAGAATGTTAGCGCAAAACAACAGGGATATGATATTTAGCATCTTAACATTCACTCGAAACACGTCTCCGAAACTAAATATGTAATTTTCAAACCCTTTAACGTTAGTTGTGTAGAAAAGCAATATTAACTGTAACAGTTAGTTTGACGTGCTAACGGTCATTAATTACAGGTTAGCATGCTAACAAGCTAAACACATTTGTATTGTGTGCCACAAACTCGTCATATATGTACTTCATTCCATGTCAATTCAACAAACATCCGTTTCATTAGCCAAACTATATCATGCATTAATGGAAAATATCGTAATTGTCAATTAAAACTATTTTCGGCCTCATAACAGTTAGCTTGGGAGGTTAACGGCTACAGCTAACAGAGTCCCAATCCGCTCAGATGAATGTCAACTTCAGCCTTAAACTATACCCATTTACACATATTACCACCGAAAATCAATTTTGAACACATTAAAGATCTCGTATGTGGATTAAAGATTATGGTAGATGTCAAATCCAAGCGCAAATAAAGATATTTGTACCTGCATACGGTGGAACTCCTCCTCTGACAGTGCTTGCGCCATCTTCACTACAGCAAAGCACTGCTGGGCAGAATAAAACTATCTCTATCTGCTATTACGTTGTTTTCTGACAGCTTTGTATAACCGAAATAATTGTCATTCTGTTAAGTTGAAGGTTAAGCTGCAGCTTTCTGATGTCGCCCATTTAAACGCATTGGCTTGCTGAGAGAAAACCGCCACCATGAGTAATGACTGCGCCTGTCCTGAAGATGGCGCACTCAGACAATGTATTCACTGTTCTGGGGACGGGTGTCAAACACATACATAGTGAGCGGACTACCTCGACGGCACCCTATTGTGCTCATTTCTTTTGTCACAAATTATTTATGGATATTGACAGATCAAGCACTCAAGCACACATAGATTAATGAATTGAGACTACAGTAATGATTTTATGCTCTTTTTGTCACCACAGTCATAACCAGGTTAACATCTCTTGGTTGTGACAGAGAATGAAGAAGAAAAGCATAAATGTTTCTGTCAAATGACTGCTGTTGCAGAACACATAACATAAACCCGATACTCTGATAAGGTTTGTAAGTCAGTGAACTTTACTGTATCTGTAGAAAAAGCATGAGCAACATCTGAGTGTCACATGCTCAGTTAACAACTTTTACAAGCAGTTACCATGCAAATACTTCTTCGATGTAATTTAAAGTGGCATGATTAAAAATTCATCCTGCTTTTGAAAATAATTCAGCTTTTTATTAATTGCTATTAAAGTGTGCCAGTTTTGCGCAGCTGCTTTCTTAGCAAAACAATGTAATACAGTATATAGTAAAATATTGAAATATTTAAGAAAACTGTTTTCTATTTTAGTTTATTTTAAAATGTAATTTAGTCCTGTGATGGCAAAGCTGAATTTTCAGCATCATTACTCCAGTCTTCAGTGTCAAAGGATCAAGAAACATTTCTTATTATTACATAAAGTACATTCAGGAGGATCTAGACATGCCACATAAGCATAAAAGTAATGATTAAACTCATGATTCAACAGAGACGCATATATGTATATACTTTATTAGTACAACAGCCTGTCATTTCAAAACTATGTTACCAGGAGAACAATGACTCAAAAGTTGAACTGAAAAATTAACATGAATTTCAGAACTTCATTAAGGAAACAAGCCTTGACGTGTATTCAATGTAGCCACTTCTCCCATTCGAACAAACACACTGAATTTACCATGAAACAGAAGTAAAACGGCAACTAGTGTGGTGGCCAGTAGGTTACACAAGGCTAGAGGGGCCGTCCCTCAGTCCGATAGTTTGGTTTGGGGTCCCCCTCCTCGGTCCTTTTGAGATCTGGTTCTGGGGTCGGGGTCAGGGTAGGGTGGGGGTGCACCGGCTGCACTACTCTAAGGACGGCCCTGGCTACAAGAGAGACAGAATGCCAGTGTCTGATGCATTCTGTCTATCTGATCTCCCCCTGTCTGTAGAACTCCTGCCTGGCTGCGGGGTAGTGGAGTATTTTGGGAGATTACAGATAAAGAGACGGTCATCTTCCTTTTTGATCCATCGCAGCAGTTTAGTGAGTTCACTGATAGCTGATTTCTTAGTGATAAGAGGAGTAAAGCAGGCGTACATCTCAAACTTGCTAGTGACCTATAGAACAAGAGGGTGCAGAAATACATACTGTAAATATTAACTATACCATTCAGAAGGTTGGGGTTGGATTTTTTTATGTTTTTGAAATAAGTCACTTATGCTCACCTGGGCTGCATTTATTCGATCAAAAATCGGTAAACAAATTAATATTGTGAAATATTGTTACAATTTAAAATAATTGATTTCTATTTGAATATATTTTAAAATGTAATTTATTCCTGGGATCAAAGCTGAATTTTCAGCATCATTACCCCAGTCTTTATTGTCACATGATCCTTCAGAAAAAAAAAAAAAAAAAAAAAAAAAAAAAAAAAAATATATATATATATATATATATATATATATATATATATATATATATTATTCACACACACACTAAGAAAACCTAAATAGGTCAGTTTTGTTTTCTTGTTGAATGTTTTAAACCCAGAACATTCTTTCAAGTATCCTGAACTAAAGTTATCTTCTTCTAAAAATAGATTGTCACATACCCACGCCAGCAGAGTTTCTCTTTCTGCAGAATGGTAGATGAGTTTAAGGGGCCGTGACGTACTGTGGATACGATTGTGCATGTTGCGATACAGATCCAGCAAACGTATCTTCTCATCCTGGGTTCTGTATGCCACATCCATCTCTGGGCTGAGTGAAGCGATATAAGAAAAAAAAAGAGGCACTATTTAGCATGATAATAGTGTGCATCATCGATTACAACAAACATTATTCACTAAGACATGTGACCTGATCACACCACCTACATTATTACAGTGGCAGAGATGTGTCTTATGAAAACATAGACTGTCCGTGCAAACCAGAGGATGAAAACAGAACTCAGTTTCAGTCAATTCGAGATAGACACGGTTTAAACAGACACAGACTGTTTCCACACATCATGTGATCTTTGATGCTTCAGTCTAATCATTCAGTTGACCATATTTGCTTGCATTTTTGCATAAAAGGCACCTCTCAACTGTGTCCGCACAGGGTCTGAAACATTTCAGCCATGTGATTAGCCGAATCAAGTGATTACTGTTGTAGAATTCATGGCAAAGTGGTCTAATCTTTAGCAGAATGTGGAAATCCTGGATTATAGGCCATCGTTTATCAGGATATGAGACCCATCTGTTGTTTCTGCTGGCAAAAGAACCACTGATTCCGGTAAATGAGTCAAACCACTAATGATTTGTTCGTTTACTTGTGGTTAACGCTTTTTAGTGACTGCTTTAAGTGAAAACTGCATTCATAACCCATTTTACTTCTGTAATAAACAAGCCATGAGTCGTGCAACTTGATTGGATGATGAAAAGTGGGTGTTTTCAGCTTTTGAGAAGACTTTTTGCCCAAGAATCTACTCTTATTTGTCATTATTGTCATAGCATTTAATTCATTAATTGTTAACTATTAAAGTACTTAAGAATTACTTAGGAATACTTAGAATAAATTATAAGTCAATTACTTTTACAATGCCTGAATAGCTATTTCGCTGTTGGTTAATATTATTTTTCCTGTCTATGCGGCCCATCTCATCCGAAAAGAAATTTCAGAGGAAGATCAAGTTGTTACATTTTCGTAAAAGTAAATGAAGGCAAACCATTTTTTTATTTGTAATAAAATGCACTGGTGAAGTAGGAACATAAGACCAGGAACATGTGTTAAAGAAGACCTATTATGCTTTTTTATATGTTCAACTTTCTTAAATGTGTAATGTTGCTGTTTCAACATGAAAAAGGTCTGCAAAGATCTTACAAAGTCACTCTAAAGGAAGTTATTCTCTATATCACTATAACACTGCTCTAAATTCCCTAAAATGCCACCATTGTAGTCTTGAGTTTTATTCCAGGAACAAACACATCACAATTTTCCTCATTTAAATAATTCCCACTCAAGGCATAAGTAAAATGAAGGGGGCGAGGCCTGGATGAGTTGCGGTAGTGTTGTCACCATGTCCAAGGGACGCTGTTTTTACACCCTGAATCTAGCACAATTATGGAAAGGGGGCATGAGATTTCTGAAACACGCTTGAAGTTACTGAAACACAGAGCGTTACTGACAGACTGGGAATAGAGGTGCTGCAACAATGTAAGATATGTGAAAAACAAGGAGATTTTTTTGTTTTTGTTTGAAGATTTAAGCATGAAAACCTGTTTAGTAGACCCCAAAAAGAAAATCTAGACTTTATAAAAGGTATAACATTTTTAAAATCTGTACATTAAATGAAGCACTACAAGCTACTCACCATGTGAACTGTGGGAGCTGGCGATGGTGGTCTTGCACATTTGAGGGCTTGTACAGGAAGTGCCTAAGATTAGCTACACCAATATTATCAAAACAGCTCATCTGAGTGTTTGCTACACACTGCAAGGCATTCTGGGATGCGAAAGCTTCTTCAATTTTCCTTTTGCATTCTGCCATGGCATAAAAAGCGTCTTTATCTGTAGATAGAAGAACAAGGCATACAGTACATTCGGGGGGGTCTAGATATGCCACATAAGCATAAAAGTAGCAGTCATGATTGAAAAGAGGCAGGCAGATGGGCATCCATATCTCTCCAGCCTGAAAAGCAGAGGCTCTGATGAGGTTGAAGAGGAGATGAAGGTCACTGGGTTTTAGCCTGGCATCCTCCAGGACCATCTTCTCCTGAGCGATGGAGACAAGTCGGTTATTGGCAATGAGAAAGGAAAAGACCAGATTCGGGGTGACGGCTTTCTGTAGGATTTGACTGAGAACGTCTCTGGAAGAGGATGGCAGAGGCAGGCACTGGACCGCAGAGAGCATGAAGCTGGGATCAGAATCCATGACATCGAGAAGGCTGTCCAGAATCTTCTCTGAGCCAAACAGCAGACGCCGTAGGTCATAGTTCTTCCGGCGCTCAAAGATACGATTTATGCTGGCCTGCGTGAGCAGGCTGACTATCTGATGATAAACATGAAGGAGCTCACTGCGGAGCTGCTGCTCAGACTGGCGAGTGGCAGAAACGGATACAAACACAAGCGGCCCCTTCTGCAAAAATACCACCGTGCGATTATCTGAGAGTAACAGAGGGAAAGAACATAGTAATATTAGCTGTTGATTTTATTGTCTCTTCTGTGGTTGTTCTGTTTCTAGATTTACTGAGGAAGTGTAATTTTGAGTTTATTCTGATTAAATTTACTACTTGCACATTGACCCAGCTCTTTTATTTTTTTGTTTGCAACCAAATGCTGAGAATAAGGATAAATCTTGGGTTGATAAGATTTTTTTTTCAGCACTCTTATGTTCACAATGGCTGCAATATTTTGCTCAAAAAATCTGTAATATTGTGAAATATTTTAATTTAGAATAACTATTTTCTATTATATTGAAAAATGTAATTTATTCCTGTGATACAAAGCTGAATTTTCGGCATCATTACTCCAGTCTTCAGTGTCACATGATCCTTCAGAAATCATTCTAATACGCTGATTTGGTGCATTTATTTGAAATACAAATCTTTTGTAACAGTGTAAAGGTCTTTACTGTCATTTTTGAACAAAAATATAAAAAAAAATTTAAAACACAGTTTTACTGACAATTTTTTTTTAAATGTAGTGTTTACAGTATATTTACAAAATTAAATATTTGATATAATTTATATAATATTAAATAATTTAAAATATTTTTGTATGTTGTCCCAGAAAAAAAATACTCTAAAATGTGATAACAGTTCTTTGTGTCAACTTGTTTATACACTAACATACCTCTAAACTTTGATTTAAGGGGGCTTTTTATTCACATTTAAATATATATAAACTTTAACATTCAACATATATTCAAACAATCAGATGCCATTCTTTTTTACTTTTCTACACCGTTCCAAAAAAATCTACAACCTGAACCTGAAGTCTTTTGATTTGTTGCTAAACTTAAGGTGCTGCAAAGAACCACTGTATTTTTCAAAGACAACTATCAGACTTAAAACCTAGATGAAGATGGTGAATCTCACCTGAAAAAATAGATTGAATTGTGTTGCCTCCAGCCTGGACGAAGGAGACCAGCGCCATCATAACGCCCATGGTGGAGGACAGGGCCTCCTCGTTGCCATAGCGCGAGTAGATAGGTTTACCTGCCTCGCTCAACACAAACACATGCTTCCTGTGTTGCCTCCAACTCTCTGACATTATATCTTCATTCTGGTAAGATGGACCTGGGACATCCACAGCACAACCTGCAGAGGGATCATTTTTCTGCCCGTTGAGGTTCGCCTGGGCCAAGCAAGATGGAAACTCACCAGAATCCTCTATTAGGGTCTCCTCAGGTTGAAACTCCCAGCTTCCTCTATTCTCGCTCCTGTGCATGTCGTCTCTTTCTCATTTCCCTCAAAGTGAAAATCTTCAGTGTCTGGACTTGGTGTTCTTTTAAGGGTGTAAACACTTGTTCTATTGATGTCACACAATGGATCTCTGTGGCTCTCCATTACTCACTCTGGAATCCCAGAGGTATCACATGATGCCTGGGGATCAGAGAACGGTTAAAACTGTGTAATAGGATGAACATGATGCTTCGTTACTTGCTGAAAGAACTGGTCTGTGGCATTGCTCACTTAAATATTAAAGTGGGACATAAAACTGATTGAATGCTAAAGCACTGTTAGGAGTACAATTAGGAGTACTTTGACAATGTTTTGGACGAGTTGATGAAACCATCACACCTAGGCCACCTATTGATTTTGGTCTTAGATTCAGACCTCGAAAACAAGTAAGAAAATGGAAATTGATGTATGATATATAAATGTAAAATATGATAAACATTTATCAAAACAATTAATAAAAAATACAGTCCATACAAATTAAAAGTTGAATAGCTTCACAAAACCATAATAACCAATGTTTATGACATAGGCCTAACTATGAAATAACATTATCCTACTACTACGACTGATTATTTTGGAATAAATTCAAACTGTAAAAATTTCATAATCATGACTGACAATGGTGACTGATATTCCATTATAACACAATAAGCGCTTTTTTTTTTTTGATCAGTTCAGCATGTAAGTTCCTACTTAAAGTTACAAGTTTGGAAATAGCAATTGTGACATTACGTGATTGTGGTCGCTGGACATCTTTCTTTTTCACTTTCACAATAGACGGCAAGGATTTTATTTTTTTAGCACTACTGTAACATAGAGAAGAGCAAAAGTGTCTGTACTCTGTAATCGACGATTTCTCTGTTTTATTATTATTAGTGTTATTATAGTTGCTGCCACAAAGGATGATGGAAAATGTAGGCTAGTTTATTTTCACAAGCTAAATGAGGAAGTTGTAGTGGTTTGGCTTCTCCCTTTACCGCTTCAGGTGAGGTTCTGACCGCGGATTGGCTGGAATGATAAAGTGGGTGTGGCGACGGCTGATGACTGACAACGCCGAACATGAAGGTGACCATTTGACCAACAACAATCAGCGGGAGAAACTTCCCTGTGTCAGTTTTGCTGCCTGGATAACTTTACCAAGACGGAAACAGGGCATATTAGCTGCTAAATGATCATATATTTGTGGTGAAGAAAGTTAGAAGAGTCCAGTATGACACAGTAAGATGCTGATGACAGTGATTATATGGTGATGGAAGCGCACCTGTTGAGGTTCGTGGAGCGGGTCCGCAGTTTGTCCGACCATGACAGCGGTCTAGACCAACTCATCTCCACCGAGTTCAGCGTAAGTCCTAAACTTTTATACCTCATTTTTAGTTAAATATATAATTGCCAATGCTTCATATTACTTACCAGATCATATCAGTATAAATAAGTTGACACACGATGCTATTAATATGTTTTTGGATATTGTCATGATATAGTCAATAGTCAAAATGTCATTACAACAAACTTCTCTTTGTGTAACGCTTTGCTTGAAAAGTGTTGTGTTATTTTTATGTGTGTGAACCCTTACGGAAATACTGTAGTGATATCATGGTACAGTGATGGTAATATCATACTTTGGGAAATACACATAGCCTACATAGCACTCTCAGGCAGGCTAACGTTACTTCTAAGAGTACCATGGTTTTACCATGGTACATTTAAAAAGAATGGTACCATAGTACTTCTTTGTAAGTGAAGTTCCTTGGAGTAGTGTAGAGACCATGGTAAATGGATTTGGAAATCATTCAGTTCCATTGATATCAAAGGACCACCACTGTATCATTGCATTACCATGTTTTTTTAGGCATGATACCATGGTAATGATAGCAGTATTTGAAGTAGGCTACTTTGTGTAAATACCATGGTATTTGATTAGGGTAATGAAAGTTACATGGAATTACCATCATATACTGAATCATTACTATACTGTGGTACCATTAGACTACGTTTTTGTGTAAATTTATGATCAATTTATGGGCATTTCTAAGTACATGAACGTGCTTTAGTTTTTAGTTTTTAATTTTGTAGCTAATTTTATGAGTTAGAATTAGTTTACTTTTACCTTAGTGTTAAATATATTTTAGACAACCGTTTATTTACATGTTTCTTTGCAAATGAGTTGATTACTGCATGCTAGGTAAAAACAATTCACACAACATTTGCGTGAGCAACAATAAACAGCTGAAAGATATTTCTTCTCATTCCACTCAAGCTTTTTTCATTTCAGAATCTTAAACCCAGCTGACAGGGAACCTTCTGGAAAGATCCTCTCAAAGTTATGAACAAACGTTCTTCCAGTAATGTTAATAGAATGTTCATTCAGAGATATGTGGTCTTTACTAACATTCTCAAAACATTGGCACACACACAAAAAAATATTTATTTATACATCATTTATGGAACATTTTTCTTGCATTTTTAAACATTGCTACTCTCAGAAGTTTAGAGTACATTCAAAAGCAACGTTCCCATAATGTTTGCAAAATTATCAAATGTAACTTTCCCTTAATGTTTTCTCTAACGTTCTTATAACCAAGAAAAAAAGTTTTCAAAACGTCAATTTAAAAAAAAAAATGTTTTAAACTTTCAGAGGACATTCAGAAATAATGTTTTCATAACTTAATAGGAACATTAGCAAAATGTTCTAGAGTATATTTCCGTTAGCTGGGAAAAGGAGTGTGGCTGTATTGAGTGTACTTTACATACACTACTGGACAATTAACTGTCCTGTTTAGATGTGAGAGCCAGGACACATTATACCATAGCCTACATCATATATATATATATATATATATATATATATATATATATATATATATATATATATATATATATATATATATATATATATATATATATAATATGTATGTATGTATGTATGTATGTGTGTGTGTGTATATATATATATGTATATATACATGCATACATACATGCTTGTATATATATATATACATGCATGAGAGAGAGAGCGCGCAATAGCTCCATATTTAATATTTAAGACATTTATGTTCCCTGCCAGTGAACTTTAATAATCTAAATTCATAATTATCTTAGACTTGAAGGGATAGTTCACCCAAAAAATGAAAATTCTGTCAACATTTACTCAACCAAGTTGTTCCAAACCTGTATGAGTTTCTTTCTTCTGTCGAACATAAAAGAAGATAATTTTGAAGAATAAGGATAACCAAACAGTTGACAGGCTCCAATGACTTTCTTCCATAGTATGGACTAAAATACTATGGAAATCAACTGTCTGGTTACCGGCATTCTTCAAAATTATCTTCTTTTATGTTCAACAGAATATAGAAACTCATAGGTTTGGAACAACTTGGGTGAGTAAATGTTGATTTTTGGATGAACTATCCCTTTAACTGTTCGTTATTACATTCTACTGTGGTTACAATGAGACCACCGTTTTACAGAAGTATCTGTTGCTTTTTGACTCGTTTGGCTGCATTAGTGAAAGTAAGAGGGCATTTGTAAGAAGCACAGTCTACAGTTCCTCATTGAGTTTCTCTGTTTTTAACTGCTGGCAGCATTCAGAAGATGAAGCGTCTGTGGAAAAAAACACTCGACACTCTAATGCTTGTGGTAAAGGGGACAGAAATTGTTTGTGATGCTCTGTGGCTTCTTTTACAGAGACCCAACCAAGAGCACTGTGTTGAAAATAACACATGTGAGATGATCTCTTCTGTTTTTAAGAAGTGGAAGTTCAACAGAGTGCAGGTTTAGTCTGTTGCTGCCTCTATTTAAAGACATTCATTACTTGTTTGTTTGAGATGTGTTGACGGCTTTTCGTTAGCAACTCCTAGGTCCGTTTCACACGTACTCCAGTTCATATACAGATTTCAGCATTTATTAGAGCATTCACACTGCACATGCTGGGTGACGAGCGAGATGCAGGATCGGTGCGGTGAGGCAGTGCACAATGGCCACTTGCTGCTTCCACACCGCATACAAACTGGATATGCGCTGCAAACGGATCATGTGTGAAACAGGAATGCATGAATGGGTCAAAAGTATACCTTGAATGCAATGCAAATCCCTTTGCATAAAACCCATCTGCCAAATGCATGAATGTACTGTACATGTTTAAGTTAATGTTATACTTTCAGTATGTTTGGTCATAGTAGCATAATAGCATTTATTTGGGTTTGATCTGTAATGTTTTAAAATCACATCCACCCTAAAAAAACGCATTTTATGAGCCATTAAAAAGGAATTCACCATAGCATAACAAGCAACAGGATGCCACCTTGTGGTCAGATGTTGCAACCGTGATGTATTTAAAAAAAACAAATAAAAATATATTTTTGATCTCATACCTGTGTGTTTTCTCTTTCCTTTTTCAGTTGATACGACAGAAAAGTGCATCATTGAAAGAGGATTGTGGCCTGACCACTGCGGCAGGAGAAATCAAAGAAAATGTGAAGAAAAACCGCTATAGGGATATTCTACCCTGTACGTAGTCTTATCAAAGAAGGTTTATTTTAATTCTATTAAAGGTTATTAAGGCTTTTTCTTGGTGAAATTCAGTGCAATTCACACCATGCAGTTGTTATAAGAAATATGTGTTAGCTGATAACATGGACATGACCTTTATTGTTTTTTATTAGTCCTGCAGTGAGACTTCAACAAATGAACTTTATTCAAAAAAGCTGCATGCATAATTCTACAGTAAAAATGTTGTCAGTGCTTAACAATAAGGCCTTTTGTGCTGGCCCAGTCAGGCTAATATTTTCACTGGTCCCTCCACAAACTAAATTACAGCTTTTTTTTTTTTCGTGTGAAAAAATAAATATTTATATTTTTCATTAAACATTACTTTTTTAAACAGTTTGCAATAGTTTATTGTTTATATAATAGCTAATATTTTTACAGCTCATGACTCATAGAAAAACAATGGCATAAATGCTGTTTTTTTAATATTTACAACCCATTTAACTGATGTTAAGACTAACACTTTTTGTGTGTTCGTATATTACATACTTTAATATCCTATCATGATTTTCACATCTGACAGTAAGCTCAGATCTCATCAGCTCTGAAATATGTGACTCACAGTTCCTCTCAGTGTGACACAGAATAATGCACTGAAGTTATTTTACATGATTATCTGTCACATCTGTCAAAACATGCCTCCTATAGTTAACTTACAGTACTGTTTTTTTTTTTAGCATTGCAATGCCAAATGCATGTCATAATATTTCATAACTGAGTCTCCACAGTGTGTTTCCTGATAAATTATTATGAGTAACTCACACTGATGAGAGGAAAAATATGCAAATCCTTATTATTTTGTATTTTTTTGCATTCCAGATGATCAGACCAGAGTCTGTCTAACTCCAACCACATCTGAATATGAGTCTGATTATATTAATGCCAACTTCATCAAGGTACTGCAGTGTTTTAACTTCAACACTTCTTATTTGGAGCATTATGTACTTTTTTGTGATTAGAAAAAAAGCTTTTTAAGAATGTAGTAGTTCATTTTGTTCAGTATGTGTAAGACACATTGGTGTAGATGTAGTTTTGTCCAGACAGTTTTTGAAGCATTGATAGATAGAATTTTTGTTGTTGTATTATTATCATTTTCTATATTGTTCGCCACTAGGGAGCTGTTAAGAACAAGCTGTATATTGCCACCCAAGGCCCTGTGAGCAGCACTGTGGTTGATTTCTGGCGTATGATTTGGCAACACAATGTAAAGGTAATTTTTTTTTTCAATAATTATGCATTATAGCTTCAATGCATCATTTTATTGCTTTTGAACTATTTCCACTTTTTAAAGTCTGGTCTGTTCTTTTTTTGTTAGGTCATAATCATGGCTTGTCGCGAGATTGAGATGGGAAAGGTAATCTTAATATTTCCTTTGTTGTTCTGTGTCATACGCCTGTCATTTTCTTGCCATTTACTGTTTTAACAACCTCTGTTGTTTAGAAAAAATGTGAAGTCTACTGGGCATCAACCACAGACACATCCACTTTTGGTCCCTTTACTGTTTCAACTGTAAGTGTTTTCTGTGCTTCTCAACAATGAACAATGTGTGTAATTCAACAGTTTGGTCTAAGAGACAACTTTCACACCACTTCCTATTGATGTTATCTCCACGCTTCATGAATTTTTTGTCAGTTTTTTGTCCGCAGTTTGATGCAAAGTGCTGTTGCAAGGCCCCACTAGATGAAGTTATCCTGATTACTGTAATTTTTATGTCTTTAGTTTGATGAGTTGCAACCAAATGAGGAAGTCGTTGTTCGGACGTTGGTGGTAAAATATTGTGATGTAAGTGTTGTCTCCAGTGTGTCATTAGTAGATGTGAAATAGACCTGATGTAATGGAATTGTTTATTATATATATATATATATATATATATATATATATATATATATATATATATATATATAGATATATATAGATGAGATGTTATGGTGAACTGTTTCTTTTGAGAGTGTTTCTATTTAAAGAAAATCTGTCAAACCACAAAATTGCAGTGTACTTCATTTTGAGTGTCTTGTAAAACACTGTTTACTCTGAAACGGTTCCAAACTAGAAACCGCTATAACCATCTCAGTGTGTGATGTTTCACATTTTAGCTCATTTCAAACATTGTAATTTGGTGTAGAAGCCATATTCCGTTCATAGGTCAAAACTCGCCATCTTTTCCACACAGGAAGCTCGTAAAGTGTTTCATTTCCAGTATACTGCCTGGCCGGACCATGGAATTCCAGACATGTCGGATGGCATTCTGGGTATGATGGAGTTGGCTCGCCAAAAACAGAGCAACCAGACGGACCCTGTAGTGATCCACTGCAGGTCTGTATCACACACACAGCCGTCTCTGTGTTTTTTTTCTGTGCCTCTGACAAATGACCCATCTGCCCATGAAAATTCATCAGGTCGTGTCCGTCCGTGTTGTTAGGGTGCAGCAGGGGCCGGCCTGTGTTCCTCTGGTTCCATGCATTTTAATGGCACCATTTAAATGAAGTGAGACATGTTAAATATTCAGCACCTGATGTGGCGCTGGAAAAGCCTGTTAACTTCCAGACTTCAGCACAGATTCACTCATTACCCTCTCTCTATATACATGAGAGAGGCTCTGTCCAACAATATGGCCCATAATTCCCCCCGTGACCCTCTGAACCGAGACTCGGGGGAGAATGGATCATATCATATGATATGGAAATGTGACAGCTTCTCTTGCTTTACAGTGCCGGGTGCGGTAGAACCGGGGTCATTTGTGCAGTTGACTATGTCAATGATCTACTACTGACAGAGGTATTAACATCATAACCAATACAAACTGTATATACAGTGCATGAAGGTGAAACATACTGTGTGTGCACATTTATTTATATATAAATGTTTGTAGAAACATAAAAATACAAGAGGATTAGATAGATAGATAGATAGATAGATAGATAGATAGATAGATAGATAGATAGATAGATAGATAGATAGATAGATAGATAGATAGATAGATAGATAGATAGATAGATAGATAGATAGATAGATAGATAGATAGATTGATTGATTGATTGATTGATAGATAAATAAATTGAAATGCCATTGAAAGAACACATGCTAGAAATCAGTACTATTAATGTGATTTTGATCTGACTAAAAAACATTATATGCATATGCATTATTTTATTTTCAGCAAATACAAGAGGATTTTAATATATTTGACCTGGTATTAGAGCTCAGAAGACAGAGACCTTCAGCTGTGCAGACCAAGGTGACATTACAAATATATATATATTTTTTTTTTTTGCGTGGCACAGATAATAGAAAGTATCTACAACTTAAAGGGATGATTCAGAGTAAAATCAACCTAGGGTCCTTTGCACCATGACCTCAAACCGAACACCCACCCAGAAGCCTTTTTTCCCTTGGTCGAACATTATTAAAGTTAGAGCTTATTAAGAGAAATCAGCCGAATGGCTTAGTGCAGGCGCTAATGGATCCTATGATGTATCCCGTAAATTACCCAACTAATAATGCCCAGAATGGTACCAAACTTCTACAGTAGTACAAATATGTTCTATACTCATAAAACGAGGCATTCGAAAGTTTGTAAGTACATCAGTAGCTAACCGCTAACCCGGACGTCGAGGTCACTTCTTGTTATTTGGGTAAAGCATGTAAAAGTCCTGGCAGAAGGCGATGCATAAGGATGTGGTGTAACAATGAATTATTATTTTTTCCGAAGTGTTGACAACTTAGTGTTAACTAATAATTGTTGCAAACTGGTACTACCAACAAAATATTAGTGCATTCCTGGAAATGGGCGTCGTTACACTACATCTTCATGCATCGCTTTCTGCCAGGACTTTTACGTGCTTTTCACAAATATGGAAGTGACCTCGACGTCCGGGTTAGCGGTAGCATGAGCCATCAGGCAAGTGTTATTTAAATAAACTCCTGATGTACTTACAAACTTTCGAATGCCTCGTTTTATGAGTACAGAACCTATTTGTACTACTGTAGAAGTTTGCTACCGTTCTGGGCATTATTAGTGGGGTAATTTACGAGATGCAGCCTTGGATCCATTAGCGCCTGCACTAAGCCATTCGGCTGATATCTTAAATAAGCTCTAACTTTAATAATGTTCGACATGTTCTGGGGGGGTGTTTGGTTTGAGGTCATGGTGCTAAGGACCCTAGGTTGATTTTACTCCGAACCATCCAAAGTTTTTCAACTGTAATTGAACCTTCTGCCCAATAAAGTAAAATATCAAAGCCTTGATGCATAAGCTATGTTTTTTATCTAATACAAGCACATGGATAGGCCCATTCAACCCTGTCTGTCATATTCCACAACACCATGTGAATTCCTGATGTCATTTTGTCATGTTTATGTGAATCTCTTCAGGAGCAATATGGATTTGTCTTTCATACGGTTGCTCAGATGTTTCAGAAGGTCTTGCAGGAGAAAAACAAGAATACAGTGGTAAGATGCACACTGCTACTCAGAAGATTTTTTTTTATTGAAAAAAGATTAATATTTCTATTTTGGCACGGATGCATTATATTGATCAAAAGTGACAGTAAAGACATTTTTAATGTAATAAAATATTTCTTTTTCAAATAAATGCTGTACTTTTGAACTTTCCATTTATCAAAGAATCCTAAAAAAATATCAAGATACAAAAATATTGTCATTATCAACATTTCTAATACAAATAAATGCTTCTTGAGCAGCAAATCAGCATATTAGAATGATTTCTGAAGGATCATGTGACACTGAAGACTGGTGTAATAATGTTGAAAATTCAGCTTTGTCATCACAGGAATAAATTATATTTTAAAATATATTTAAATATAAAACATTTTAAGTTGTAATTATATTTCAAAATATGACTTGATAAAGTATGTTTGACAAAATAAATGCCGCTTTGGTGAGCAGAAGAGACATTTGAACGGTAGTGTAACTAAATCCAATTTAAAGGGATAGTTCACCCAAAAAAAAAAAAACATTTCTATCATCATTTACTCACTCACATGTCGTTCCAAACCTGCATGATTTTCTTTTATACTTTCATACAATCTTTCACACAATAAAAGTAGTCCATATGACATATGCACTATGTTCAAAGCCATCTAAATTCATATGACAGCTTTTAGTGAAGAACACACTGAAATTTAAGTTGCTATTCACTGATAACCGTCCCCTCTGCCATAGCGCTGAAATTCACTTTTAAATACTAAAGTCTTACAGGTTTGGAATGACATGACCGTAGTTAATGACAGAAATTTTTGGGTGAACTAACGCTTTAATCAAACAACAAAACAGTTTTAACAAAGATTAATATAGATTTAATTCATACAGTGTGTATTACTATAGTGTTATTTAACATTTAGGCCTAATTATTACGTCTGTACTACAGTTAGACCTTACTTTATTTGTAACTTTGTTATATTGCTTGTAATTAGTGTATTTGATCTTATTTTTAACTGACTGTTCACTTGCCTCCAATCATGTTTGAACTGTATTGGTTAGGCTAGTAGTTTTTGCTATGGTATCAAAGTACTTAAAGTGTGCTTTAAGTAATAAATTCAAAGTTACATTTACAACCATGTTGTTTAAAATAAAATTCTCTGCCATTGCATCTCGCATGTTTACATCACATCTTGTTTTACTTCCTCAAGACCTTGAGCCCTGAGCTTTAAAAAGGCAGTTTAGCAGGAAACACGTTTGCTGTGTGCTTCCTCTATGCAAATGCTCAGGCATCCTTCAACAGTTGAACACAGACGCTCTGTGTAGCTGCTCTCCCACACTGAGTACGTATTTCACTATTTGTTTGTCTTTTTTCTTTTTTTTTATATTGGAAACTGAAGACTTCGACCTCTCTGTACATCAATGCGGTTTCACCGAAGGCTTCATTGAAATTAGGCAGCCTCAACGTACCTTCTAAAACACGGTAAGACCACAAATGACCCTCATTTCCAAATTTCTAACCTTGTTTGACTGTTTGCGGATGTCTGATTAAAATCAGTGGTGGCCACACAGCCAGAGGCCAATTTGAGATTGACAACAGCGCAGTTCTGCTAACTACGGCGCCGTGCGTCACACAGGTGGACTCAGCCAAGATGCAAGCTGTTATTGTCGGTTTTGTCTCGCACACCACACTTTTCTTGTCAAACACTTAACTTCATCAGAGTTAATGTGAGTTAATCTCCTGAGTCATCGCTGGATATATTTCTTCGCACAGTGGGATTCATGGTGGCGCTTCTGCTTTGCATACAGATGAATATGACTTTTGTAATGAATATTGTGAAAATGTGAATATTTTGCATGACTGCATGCTTAGATTATACAGAGCATTTATTCATTTTTAAGTCGATGTGTTCTGTTTTTGCAATTCCCCTTGTGTCAATAGCATATTTCTTAAGATATATTGAAAGCAAATGTGACAGTTGGTCATTATACGTTGCTGTATATGGGGTCCCACAATGCACCAATGTATTCAGACACCCAGAGCAAAATGTGAGTGAGGTACAAGTCTTACGTCACTGTATAATCTAATGCAATCTACATTGTCACAAATACCTATTGACTTATAAACTATCAATGTAGATGACATGCTAGTGACCTCATCTCTTCACCATAGTGAGGCTTATATTATGACTAGATTCTTGCTTTTTTTGTGGATGCTTGTCTGCGCAAAACTGTCCGCTGTGTTGCTAACTAGTTGCTAGCAATGGTTGTTTCAAAGAAGTTCAACTGCAAGTCTCTAATATTCTGTCTGTAGATATGTCTATTTTTTTTCTTGCCTATTTTATCATCCAACAAGTCAGATCACAGAACGCCCCTAATAAGTGTACTTTATGGGATGGGAGGTGGGCACGCTAACAAAGATTCTAGAGACCGCAGCCTTTAGCATCAGTTGCTAGCGATCAGTTGCTAGCGCGCCTCTTGAGCGCAGCTCTAACTTCCTGGACTCCATTACAATCAATCCCCCTAATCCTCACTCCCATCCGGGTCACGGCACCAGTGTAACCCCTTTGGTTCTACTCGCATCGCTCGGAGCGGGATTTGAACCAGCGTTTCTGGTATGGGAGGCGGACACGCTAACAAGTACGCTGAAGACTGCAGCCTCTAGCATCAGTCGCTAGTGTGCCTCTTGAGGCCAGGGGAGATGGGAGGCGGACACGCTAACAAGTACGCTGAAGACTGCAGCCTCTAGCATCAGTCGCTAGTGTGCCTCTTGAGGCCAGGGGAGTGAGGTTTACTCGCACAGCTCCTACTAGCTGGTCTCTGTTACTTTTCATATCATGCCGACTTTAAATGTGTACTTGTCTGTCTGTGGTTTCAGAAATCCTCCTCTCAAGCCCAGGCTTTCTCATCCTCTTCCTCAGATCAGGATGAACGACACTTATGCGGTCGTCAACAAGCCAAAATTGCAGCCCCCCAGCTCTGCCCCCAATTCGAACTCTGTCCATTACTATGACAATGCTAATTCAGAGAAAAGCAGTAAGAATGCTGTCTACAGTGCAGTTAAACCTAAAAGCAGACCTGGATCACTCCTGCCTTCTCCCACCTCACCGGTTTATGACAGATCAATGTCAGCTAATCAGAGAGGAGGACTGTCACCTAAAGTAATGGACAATGAGGGTTATGAGCTATTGCCAGGTAAGGGACTGTTTGAATGGCTTGTGTTTTTATTAAATTCATCTTTTATTCCATAATTAGTGGTGGACGAATGAAACAAATAAAAATGTCAGTAGCCGTTAAGTAACCACAAAGCAACGACCCTGAACCAGTATTATTTGTATTATTTATATGCTGTTATAGTATTTATAATAAAAATATAGTTTTTAGCTTTGATTTATTTTTGATTTCTGTTTAATTTAAGTAATTTACTCATTTACTTTAATACTGCAAATTAAACATATTTTTTGCAACATTTCTCAATTTGTTTAGGTTTTTAATCTTTCGAATATATTTTTATTTCACCTTTATTTCAAATAATAAAAAAAAAAAAGATTTATTAGTATAATAGTTAACTAGACCAACAACACAGACATTGGTCAGTGCGAAACTTGAGTGCTGTGGATAGTTGCTAGGGCGTTGCTGCAGTTGCTACAGTGCTGTGGGTGCTTTCCAGGGTGTTGATGTGCTTTTTTTTTTCCAGGGTGTTGCTATGCACTTGCAAGGGTGTTCAGGGAAAAACACACAAAACACCCTATAGCAACGCCCTGGCAACTATCCACAACACTCAAGTTTTGCATGGACCAAACACATTTTCTTATATACTGAGAATCTCGCTGAACTGAAAATGAATTAAAGTAGACAAAAAAAAAACTGCAAACTCAGCTGAACACTAAAAGGAAGATCATTTTAGACAGAGGGAACTTGTTTGTTTTAGGAGAGTAAAGTTTGGAAACTTCTGCTTGCAGCTTTCACTGTCCTCTCATGACTGTTCTATTTGAGTTCTTCTCTTTCATGTAATCACCAGGGTATTCAGATCCCTCTCATTTGGTGTTTATCTGTTAAAAGTTCAGTTATTTAAAGCTCGTATTTCCATATCTCTCAGGGAATTACATTTTTTTTGTTTCATCTATTATTGAACTTTTAAAGTATCGGTGGAGTCCTAACAGGTGAAGTGTGTAATTTCTGTGCCACAAAACAGAAATAGTCAGTTTTTTTCTTCATTTGCAGAGCCAAAGGGTAATACGTCAGATGTTTGTACAGCACCAGTGTTTACATACCAGTTACATATCAACCTACCAATGGCTTACTGTATGCTTTATTATGTAGATGCTATAAAGCCTAAAAAATATATATATTTAGCCTTTTTTAAATTGTTTTAGAGGAAAAATAATAATTTGTTTTTGTAGTAGTAATAGTGGTGGTGTTCTGGTTATATACTTTTTATCAAGATAAAAAAAAATACATTTTATATTATATTCATGATTTCTGAATAAACCTTTTTTTTTTTTCTTAGGGGAGTTGAGGTCCATGAATAGAGATGCACAGGTAAATGATCTGATTGGTATTAAGATTCTGCAGTCATTTATGCTTGGCAGATGGGTTCGTTCAGTTATCATGTTAGCATATTAGATGTCAAATTAAAGTGCTAAGTACATATTAATCTTATATGACTCATTTATATGCAGCTATTGGCCCGTATTTCCTCTCTGCAGTGCACACTTGTAGATGTGTCAAATTTTTACTTTGTTTTGTCAAAATAACCTGACAGATTGAATATTTCCACTGAATATGATTCTAATGTGTATTTGATTGATGATCACAGTCTTTGTAACCCTGATAATCACAGGTGAAATCTGCAATCAGTATAATTAAATCTAATTAAATAAAATTTGTGTTCCTCAGCCACAAGTTCCTCTTTCACGATCCCCAAGTGCAAGTAAGTGCGTTGTTACGTGTTTAATGTACTATGCTAAGTTGGTCTGGAAAACAATGAAGTGACATTTACACATTATTTATCAGTATTGTTTATTATTTATACAATTAAAAGATTTTCAAATAATTTATTAAAAAAAATGCTTATGCTAAATGGGGTGTTGATTAATTTTATTCCTTTTTTATAATTATGATACATGATTTATGGTCGATTAACTGAGAGTCTGCAAGGACTTTTTGATGCTTTTGTAAGTTTTGCGCTGCATCCCAATTCACATACTATCCTATTCGAATATATAGTATTAGAAATTAGAATTAGTGAATCCCAAATTATAGTACTGTATGTTGAAATGAGAAATGAGTTGGAATGATTATATAATGATTAAAACAACAAATACAAATAAAAGTGTATTGACGTATGTGCGAGTCTGACGGTAGTAGGGAAAGTAGAGAGTTTAGATAAAGGGGTTTGAGTGATGAGTAATCAGTATCTAACCTGACAAAAAGATATTTATTCAATGTTATCCACATTATATTTCATCTGCAACAGCATTGTGAACTTTTGTACAGACATGTTTGGTCATTATCTTTTAAATGCATCATTATGCAAATTTCAAATAGATGAGTCTCCGCATGAAAGACCCACGACTGGCAGATCAACGTGCTAGTTACTATATTTCTCTCTTAAAAAAAGTAGGACATTGGGTGTAACTAAGCGACAGCTGTCCTTTAAAGTAGTATTATGTCTCAAAACTTGCCTAATCTTCAGATACACACAAACACGCATAAAACGATGTACTTTTTCTTCACAAAAACAGTAGGCGAATTGGGACGCAGCGTTGGTCACACCGCAGGGTGAATTTTGAAGTTGAATGACCTCATGTTACATTATCAATCCACTTTTGAATGCTTTCAAATACAGACTATGAAGAGTATGGTGTGTTGTTAGTGATGTAGGTGTCATATCAGTTCACCTGAGACTCCTTATCGAAGCTATCTTGCAGTAAACAGGAAGTGTTAGATCAGTGTTGGTTTCAATCTAATGCTCTGGGGTTTGTTTTTAAGTTATTAAACATTGTTAAACATGTTTTTCTCAGCTGAGAGCCAATCTTCTACAGATGATGATTATGAATATGTGTCTAGCGTTGTCAAGGACACTAACAGCCCATTTGCTCCTGGCGGCCTTGGTGAGTTACACCATATGCACACTAAATCTTCATTCTGAACATAAGAAGATAAATATTTAGGTTTGGATGGGTTTTTGGACAAATCTGCTAGTTTCTAGTTTCTCAATCTTCAAAAACAATCTTATTGTGCTCATGTAAATTGCTAACTTGTCGTTTAGTAAATAAAAATAAATAAATTGCTGTTTTACAATAGGTAATCTGATAGATTGCGGGCAGTGCACAGCTTGCCAGACCACACACACACTTACAACCACAAAAAAAGTGACATCACGGGGTGGTTTCCGGGCCTTAGCAACCGTGTTCATATCTGGGAAATGCCAACATTACTTTTGCTGTTGCTCGAATTTAGGGTTAGATGTTTAAACAAACCCCTATATTAGTTATTGTTCACTCAACAATATGTTTCCATCCAAAGGAGCAAATGTAACTTGTGTGCAAAATTGGAATATCGCATTAAAACATTTGCGAATAAAGCACCGTTTCTGTCCCATGTGTTCAAGAGAACAAACTTGTTCATATTAGCATGTGCTGAATGGGATTACCCAGCCAGAGGAGCTCAGAAGAGACCAAGACCAACCAACCAAAACACACACACACACACATAAAAGTGGCAACATATCTGTAATTAAAATAGAAGTTTGCAATCAGGGAGGCAACTGTGGCTCTTTTGTCCTACATCATAAATGACTTGCATTTGAGATGCTGTGCAATGAAACTGATCCGCTGGTTGGTCCAGTTATCCAATGACATCCTCTTGAGGCAAAGTCATCGTAGTTTTATGCGCATGTCTTTTTATCGGATGAAAAAAAAATTCGACTCAATTGAGCGCATATGTTTCCATCCAGCATTTTTGTATCCCAAAATATAAATAAAAATAGGTAGATGGAAACATGAATTTTTCTTCTGCGGAGCAAAAATGACACTTTGAAAGAAAATTGGTTAGTGTAAAGATTCTTCAAAAATCTTTGATCCGTTGTCGCAATTGGAATTGCAGACGAATGGAGCTTTCACACTGAATGCGAAACGATTGAATGCCTTTAGCTGATTCGCGGCTGCACGATAGGTGGCGCTAACCGAGAATACATTTTTCCTCATGTATGTATCTAGTAGGTTTTCCCATTCGGCTAATCTTCAAAATTAGCTGAAGGCTTAGCAAGCCCTTTTGATGATGTTGTGTTCTTCAGAATCTTACTGACCTAGATTTGATCCTGAACCAAGATCCATTTGAAATATTACTTCATATTGACCTGTGCTCTGTTATCTTGTGTTTCTCAGGGCACATTGTGATTTTAAACTTTGTCTTTGTTTGTCTTGCGCTTCAGGTTTCAACTGTCGCATAAAGAAACCCAAAGGCCCACGAGATCCACCGGCCGAATGGAGTCGTGCAGAAAGATGAAACCGCAACAGGTTTTAGGTTTTAAAAAAGTGAACCTGATGCACAGCTGTTTTTACACTGGGTAGTAGAGCAACTATTTATTCCCTTCAGATGTTTCGCTTCTAGTTTTGTCTGTATTATGGTTTTAATTATTGTAGCAATTTATGATTATGTAGTTTAGTTTATTCATGTATTTGTGTGGCAACTTTAAGAAATTGAAAAATTTAGTTCTGATTTTAGAACTCGTGTGATATTCAATAAAAAGGGCCATTTAATTTTTTTTTTTTTTTTTTTAAGTTTTAGTCCACGTACCTTATTCACATTTGTATGTGCCATAATGCTAAATGTTGGTGGTATTCTGTACATGGTATGGAAATATATTCTGACATCAGTAAGTTGTTATTTAGTATGCTGTTTAGTTTGAGTAAATGTTCTTATTGGATGGTTTTCGATATGTTCTGAGTACATCAAACCTTTTTATCTCAAGAAATCAAGGAAAATTTACCTTAAGCAGGGGTGTCAAACCACAGTCCTACAGAGTTTAGTTCCAATTCCAAACTGCGTTATTGCACCCTTGAAGGGCACTTGGTAACGGGACACCAATTGTTGGGGCGTTCCAAACAAATCAATCCCTTCACGAAGGGCCCTTCCACAAGTCCGTTTGTGAAGGAAACATGCGATGGCCACTTCAAGGAAGTAATTCAATTGTTTATGGTCATGTGACAAGTCCTCACCTTTGATTTTAAATCCAATGATATTACGCACATTTTCGTCATGCATTTCATATTAAGTTTTAAAAAGTTTCATAGGTAAGAAATGCTTTGTGTTTAATGCTTAACTTATAAATATAAGAGCAGATTGGGAACACACACGCATATAAAAGCATGTATCATTAACAGCAATAATAAGATATTCCTTTGTTGTGGTAACATTCCATGTGAAGCTAATGAGGAAATGACTTGGTCTTTCATTGCTCTCTTTTCCAAGTGCGTTCTAGACGGTTTCATTATGACACACAAGCACCCTGCGCCCTCTAAAGCCCCCGCTTCAAGGGATCTACAGTACCCTTCAAAGTGAGTAGGGCATAGAGATGCTCACTTCCGATTGGAATTTGCTCATACCTGTGGTTTTTAGCTGGATAAGGTGTGTTTAATTAATGTCGACGCTAAAGTCTACAGGGCTGTGGCCCTCCAGGAACTGAGTTTGACATCCCTGATAAGTCAACAGCTTGTTTGTCATTGTTGCGATATGATGCGTTTGTCAGTAGAGGGCAGCGTTGAGGTGTAGTTTCTCTTCATGGCACTCCCCAGAAAGACAGATCACTTGGGTCATAAAAATAAAGTCATTTACATACAATACAACAATGTGCATAATTATTGATGCCACATCTTATCTATGAATCTACCCTTTTGATAGTTTACCATAACAACATCTTAATGCATGACATGGTGTGCTGTGTATAAGAGTTTTAAATTCAGTTCTAAATACTGTGCGGACTATCTGTCCAATCTTAGCACTCATTCCGGAGATAGAACCATAAAACTTGCCCTCTAAACTCCAGTGCGATTTTATTTCCGTCATGAAAATCAATGGAATCTTAAGTTGTGCTTAAAGCAGAGAGCACGTTTTCCCAGATGCTCGGCCTATTGGCAGCGTTCCTGGATGCGTGTTTTTGATGATGAATCATTCTTGCAGTATGGTAACAGCAATATCATGCAGAAATGCTGTGAGATGCTCTTTACGCCATATCAAACATGCATCGTCTGGTTAAGACGGACTGAGGCCGCAACTTAAAGACTTGAAATCATATCCTGTCTGATGACTGAAGTGTCTGAAGACTTCTTATAAAACAGATAGATCTGGTCCTGGATGCTGATTGGTCAATATACCGTTCGTGAAATACTGAGCATCAGAAATTTATATAGGTTGACTTTGTATGGCATTTTTGCAACCGTGAAGGAAGATGCTACTTTATATGCTACAAGAATATATTGAATGAATAAGCATGAATTGTGCTGACGTTATGAAGATAACATTCAGATTTTTCCAAATAAAGTTTCAGTGGCATATTTTTTCATGTAGAACATGTTGAATGTCATTGTCATCAGGTGTTATTTTTAAAAGACTAACATGATTTACATGTATGTACTGTAAGTATGTTGTTGTTGTTTTCTTCAATATATTAATGTAATTATGTTTTTAAATTTTTTTTATATACATATAAAAGGAACTGACTTTTTGTTATGCTTTTTGTTTAGTGTGTGTATTATATTATGTATATTTTTCACACACACACACACACACACACACACACACACACACACACACACATCAAAGGTGTATTAAGTAGTACACATTTTAATAGGAAAAAATTGAAATATATGAGGAAATTAATTTTCTATTTTTATTTTGACTAATAAATGGTGTACTGCATACTGTAATACACCTTTGATCATTCGTGTTGCTGTACAAGAGCTGTCCAAAACAAAAATAATGATTATTATATCAAAATGTCCCTGAAGATGTGTTTTAGCCTGAGGGAGATTTTCTCTGAAGGTGTTGCAGTCAACGGAGACTCATTTTTAGTCATGCAGTGAATATTTTGACTCCAGCCATGCTCCAACTAACTCTCTCTCTCTCTGTGTGTGTGCGTGTGTGTGTGTGTGTGTGTGTGTGTGTGTGTGTGTGTGTGTGTGTGTGTGTGTGTGTGTGTGTGTGTGTGTGTGTGTGTGTGTGTGTGTGTGTGTGTGTGTGTGTGTGTGTGTGTGTGTGTGTGTGTGTGTGTGTGTGTGTGTGTGTGTGTGTGTGTGTGTGTGTGTGTGTGTGTGTGTGTGTGTGTGTGTGTGTGTGTGTGTGTGTGTGTGTGTGTGTGTGTGTGTGTGTGTGTGTGTGTGTGTGTGTGTGTGTGTGTGTGTGTGTGTGTGTGTGTGTGTGTGTGTGTGTGTGTGTGTGTGTGTGTGTGTGTGTGTGTGTGTGTGTGTGTGTGTGTGTGTGTGTGTGTGTGTGTGTGTGTGTGTGTGTGTGTGTGTGTGTGTGTGTGTGTGTGTGTGTGTGTGTGTGTGTGTGTGTGTGTGTGTGTGTGTGTGTGTGTGTGTGTGTGTGTGTGTGTGTGTGTGTGTGTGTGTGTGTGTGTGTGTGTGTGTGTGTGTGTGTGTGTGTGTGTGTGTGTGTGTGTGTGTGTGTGTGTGTGTGTGTGTGTGTGTGTGTGTGTGTGTGTGTGTGTGTGTGTGTGTGTGTGTGTGTGTGTGTGTGTGTGTGTGTGTGTGTGTGTGTGTGTGTGTGTGTGTGTGTGTGTGTGTGTGTGTTTATGAGTGTGATGACACCGAAAGAGCTCAGTAGAGGAGTCTGAGGACACACTGACTGATGGTAACTCCTAGGAAAAAAATAACAATGAAACATCACCAGACAGACAAATAAGAGAGGCTGTTTGCTAGTGTTTTGCTAATGGCTGCTCTGTTAGCAGTAAAGCCTGTAGGGTGTGTGTGTGTGTGTGTGTGTGTGTGTGTGTGTGTGTGTGTGTGTGTGTGTTTGTGTGTGTGTTGGTCTCCTATGAGCTCCTCTGGCTGGGTAATCCCATTCAGCACATGCTAATGTGAAACCAGAATCTAATGACCTTCTGCCATGGCTTTTCAACCCAGGCCTGGAGCAATCTCACAGCAACATCTCATAGATGCTCTCTCTAAGAACGCCCCCACACACAAGCATCCCAGTGAACAAACCATCTTACCATAAAATCTCTCTTATCCACAACATCGCTGCAGAGCGGGTCAGGCGTTATGGTTTGAGTGAATTATTATTGTAATTTTACAGTACAGTCACAGTTACTGGCAATATCCCAATTTGCATAGTATCAGTTCTATATAGTGTACCACAGTCATGCCTATAAAGTTAGTTTGAATTAGAGACTACTTTTAGTCCCAACTTTTTTAAAAGCTAACTTTTTGTCCAGTCATAATGTATATACACTATCGTTCACAAGTTTGAGGTCGGTAAAACGTTTAAAATATTTTTTTAAAGTCTCTTGCTCAGCAAGGCTGCATTTGTTTGATCAAAAATAAAGTAAAAAACAGTAATATTGTGAAATATTACAATTTAAAATAACTGATGACTAAAATAATGGCCACTTTATTAGGTACACCTTGCTAGTACCGGATTGGACCCCCTTTTTGCCTCCAGAACGGCCTTAATTCTTCATGGCATAGATTCAACAAGATGCTGGAAACATTCTTCTGAGCTTTTGGTCCATATTGCCATGATAGCATCACACAGTTGCTGCAGATTTGTCGGTTGCACATCCATGATGTGAATCTCCTCTTCCACCACATCCCAAAGGTCTATTGGATTGAGATCTGGTGACTGTGGAGGCCATATGAGTATTTGAACTCATTGTCATGCTCAAAAACACAAGTTTGCGATGAGCTTTGTGAGATGGTGTGTTATCCTGCTGGAGGTAGCCATCAGAAGGTGGGTCCTTGTGGTCATAAAGGGATGGACATGGGCAGCAACAATACTCAGATCGGCTGTGGCGTTTAAAAGATGCGAAATTGATACTAAGGAGTCCAAAAAGTGCCAAGTAAATGTCCCCCACACCATTTCACCACCAGCAGCCTGAACTGTTGATAAAAGGCAGGATGAATCCATGCTTTCCATGTTGTTTAGTCCAAATTCTGACCCAACCATCTGAATGTCGCAGCAGAAATCGAGACTTTTTAGACCTCAACAGTCTTCTATTGTTGATGAACCCGTGCAAACTGTAGCCTCAGTTTCTGTTCTCGTCTGACAGGAGTGTCACCGGTGTGTCTTCTGCTGCTGTAGCTCTTCTGCTTCAAGGTTTGATGTGTTGTGCGTTCAGAGATGCTCTTCTGCAGACCTCGGTTGTAACAAGTGTGATGTGAGCTATTGTTGCCTTTCTATCAGCTCGAACCAGTCTGGGCATTCTCCTCTGACCTCTGGCATCAAGACACTTTTGTCCACAAAACTGCCACTCACTGGATATTTTCTCTGTAAACCCTAGAGATGGTTGTGCATGAAAATCCCAGATCAGCAGTTTCTGAAATACTCAGACCAGCCCGTCTGGCACCAACCATGCCCCTTTCAAAGTCACTTAAATCACCCTTCTTCTCCATTTTGATGCTCAGTTTGAACTTCAGATCATCATTACAGACCAGATTAAGTTAAAAACCAAATAAAGTATATCAAATTAGGGAAACATTTTGTGTAGATTTTTGCCCATTAACCCGTTTACTGTGCATGTAAACACCTTTATTGGCATTCTGGCAGCTTATGTTGTGTGTATTGTGTGCGTGTCCATTTACAGTTTGATTTATATAATGAGCTTTTTGATAGTTTCCAGTGTTTTGTTCTACATTAAAACGCACTCATTAAGCACTTAACCCCAGTTTATTCCTGATTATTATTGAAGTTTTACTCATATGGCTATAAAGAACAGGACGCTTGGCGCATCCAGAACAGTTGGTACATTTACCAGCTCCCATGAAGGCAAGTCAGTTAACACTCTGTGAGGTTCTTTCGTTGTTGTTTCAAGATGGATTCACAGTCGTCTGTTAGGTTATTAATCAGAGTGTGACTTTAAAAAGCGTTCAGTGTCCTCCAAAGACCGCCGCGAGTCTCTTTATGACCCTGGGATCAGAAGCATCCCTTTCAGTCAGTGAGAAAACAGTCAATTCTGAAGGAAGACAAAGACAGTGAGTGAGCGAGAGAGAAGAGAGGCCGTGGCGGCCCTCGGGCTGGTTTGGATCCAGCAGACAAGGGAGGCCTGTGTTCACTAGAGCACATGGATATTGATCTGCTCCCTGCCGTCTCACTGCCCATCTGTTTGGGTGAAGACTGCAATACCTCCGTACTACATCTCCCGCCTGCCGTCTCCATGGAGACTAATCCATTTATCCCACTGAATTACAGTATCGGACAACTATTTTTTTCTACTTGGTGGCCATTTTGTGATTGTCAATCTGGTTTTTAACTTTGACTTTTATTGATTAGTCCATGGTCACATACATTTACAAATGCTTTTATCAAAAGTGACTTCAGTAGTACACCAACAATATACATGTGCATTTACAATAAACACAATCAGCTCTTTATAAAAAACCTACACTGCAAGAATTTTAATGCTTTTTTACATCTTGGCCAGGGGACTACAGATGAAAAATAGCCTTTTTTTAACCATGTTTGTTCATGTGTTTTATGAAATTGCACTGTCCCCTCTTAAATAAACCAATAAAACAAAACAAAACAAACAAAGAAAAAAACATTTTTGCAGGAAATGTTGTGCATATTTAATATATATTCATGCTAAATGTCCTTGGCTGCTTGTAAAACCTTTGATTGCAGTGAAATAGGCATCGTCCCAAATGGTACACTACTGATATGTGTAAAGAATAACTGACGATAGGTCGTTGAATTATTTGATAAATAATGCACACACAAGGTTGTAATGCTGCAACGATGTGAAGCAGAGTTACACCTCAAGTTTGCATTATTTTTCAATAATTCAACAGCCCAGAGTCAATTATTCTGCTTATAATAGGGTTACCACACCTCAAGACATTGTTCAGATGATGTGTTTCAAGGCGTTTGTCAGGTTTGTGTTGTTAAAACACACTTGCGTGTAGGATTAATCTTACACAATGTTCTTACACATGTCATCCCAAGCCTCCATTGCTAATTCCAAAACGTTATTTTAATGGTGGCTTGAGCCATTGATGGCAAAAACATGGAAATAATACATATACACACAGTCACCATGATTCTGTCAAGGCATGTTCCTGGATGACCATGATCATTTTTCTGATCCTGGAACTACATTCTTATCCAAAAATGTAGACCTAACCTTGTCCCTACCCCTAAACCTAACACAACCCATAACTTATCCCTATAAAATCAGAGGGAAATTGAAGGTGAATAACACTGATGTAGAAGCACCTAACCCTGGTTGAGAGCCTAAACTTGATATAAACTGTAAACTTGTCCTTCAAATCTGATTGGTTGATTGGTATGTTGACCCAGGAACATGTTGCACTTGGTGAAATCACATTCACCACACACACACACACACTACTGGTCAAAATTGTGGAATAATTTAGGCTATATTTTATTTTACATTTTTGAAAGAGTTATGCTCATTAAGACTGCAGTTATTTGATCAATATTTAAGAAAACGTTTTCTATTTGAATATAATTTAAAATGTAATTTATTCCTGCGATGGCAAAGCTGAATTCTCCATTTTATTCAGTTCATTTCATTAGCTAGTGCACTTGGCAAAGCAATCATGCACTGTGTAAAATAGCCTTTATTTCACCACAGCAAGAAAAATCATGTTTTCTATTATATGTCCTCTTCAATAAATATTGATAAACAGAGTTGAGCATTAACTTTATAAGCCGAATTTGGCTCTATATATTGTGCACATGTGTCTATTTGCTTCATTCCTAGTGAATGTGCTCGTTGAAGTAGCGGAGAAATTTGTGAGAGGGAGGGAAACGGGTCGACCACAGGCTTTTTGATGACTTCTTCTGGACTCGGATAAGAGAGCGCCGCTTCAGGGGGGTGCATTTTTCCAGAAGTTCGAGGGCCAAGACTGAAAGAGGGAGCGCATTAGAGAGAAAGGAGCAGAACCCAAGCGAGGGAGAGAGAGAGAGACAGAGTTGAAGGGTGCACGTTTGGAGAAGAGATGACATTTTTGCTGTAAGACAGGCAGAGAGGAGGTTCGGCCTGCTTTTGATTAAGAACCTCGCAGGATTTAAGGCCCAGTAGTTTGGCTCTGAAGCATGGAAGCGAAAGTTCAATAACTGTAATGAAACCCAGATAATGAATGGACTCGCAAGCATCTGTCATAAAGCTCCAGCGCTGCAAAGCTAGAACACATGACAATCTCATCGCTCAACACACTTTTTTAAGATTCCTGATGTATTCCAGGACTAAAAATAAGCCTTTACGGCAGCGCAGGAGAATCCCGTGCAAGCCCTTCCTGTTTAATTATGGTTGCCTTTGTCTTAATTGCCTTGTCAGATTTCTCTGACATCATTTGCTTTTGTGTCTGACTCACTCAAATTTCCACTCACTCGGGCCAGAGTATTGCTTCATTTACCACAGGTCGGGATGTGTTTTACTGTCTACATATTCATTAGTGTTCATATCCTTTTGTAGCGTTCGGAGCATGAAAACTGTTCTAGAATGAATCAAATCTAATTTGATGCTATGGACTGCATCATATCATTCATGAATGCTTATAGTGCATAAAGAAACTGGAACGGAAGAAAGATAAATTACAACTGAGATCTCTTTATCATCCGTGTAGATCTTTGTAGGCTAAGGCTGCATCCAAAATTGCATACTTCCTTACTATATAGTAGGCAAAAAACAGTATGTCTGAATTTACAGTACTCGTAAAAGTGTAGGCAAAAAGTATCTGGATTCTGAGATTCTGAAGTGTGCATGCGATGGGCACTTTACTATCCCATGAGGCCACAGGAGAAGATTTGTAAATGCCAGTGAAGCGATGTAACTGACACTGGTAGGTCACATGATAAAACAACATGGCAGTAAACAACACAGCCTAAGTATATTTATGACTTCTAAAGTAGCTTAAATAAACTCTGTTATGATTGGCTAACTTACACTTCCCTTCATCAGGGCGGGCCAAGTTGCTGAACACATCTCTTTAATATCTGAATTGTTTCTCCAAGTAGGCAATGAGATAATTGCTGTCATGATTTTTCTCCGGCAAAAGACACCAATAATCTCCTCGTTTCTTTTGAATCCATTCATTTATTTGCAGCGTTTTCACAATACATTTCGTTTCAAAGCAGCAGCAATTTTGTTGTCAGAGGTGACTATGTCAAAGTAATGTTCATGTAGCAGAAATGTACAATTCTAAGATAAATCATGCAGTTAGCTAAAATCCTGTATTCATTTAAAGCAACACCATGTAGTTTTTCAACCTTCATAATATATTTCCAAGACTCTTGTGATGGTACATCGACTTACAATAGGTTGAATGACACGTCTGCCATAGCGCTTTTACTGGCACTACGGAACTTCGGGGTTCGGGTAGTAACCCGAGCACAAAAAGAACTACAAAATTCGACTGCTTTACAGCATACCTCACTTCCCCCTCACCCCCCATCCCCCATTTCCTCAAATTCGGACGTGAGAGCCCAAGTAGCGTTTGTTTGCCGGCTGGTATAGTGTGTGTATGTTGTTGTCATGGCCGAAGCAGCAACAAAACCGAAGAAGGCAAAGGTTTTGTCGGAGGAGACTAGAAGAAAAAGGGAGAGTGACAAAATCAAAGGCCGGACGAGGATCAATATTGGTCCAGCGTTCGCTCGCTGGCGTGAGCTAAAGGAGGAGGAGGGGTGCCCGACCGATGCTGACTTGGCCGTCATGCTGTTGGACTAGTAAGTATATTGACAAAAAAAAAAAAAGTTAGAAGTAAGCCTATGTCTAAACGGCGTGTACAAGTTTGGTAGGGGCTACATTCTTGCAAGTAAATAATACATGATTAGACGGACAAAATCATCTTTTAGGCTAACTAGCCTAATGACTGCAGGCTGATAGTCATGTTTGTTTATTTATTTTTCTGGTGAAAGTGTCTTGCCTCTGGCTATAATGCAAATCAATTTTTCAACTTTGCAGATTCATCTATGGTAGCTTGATATTATAATATTGACGATATATGGCTACCTACCCCACAAACATTGAATTGAATAGCATATCCATTCTGTAAAACAGTAGCCAATAGGCTACTATAATGACGCTGGCTTGTAACGTGAGCTACGCGATCTTTTGGCGTTTGAAAAAAATAAAAGCCATGAAATTATATTCATATGACATGCTGAAATATATGCCACTGTACCTGGGATGAAGACATTTCACACGCAACGTAGGCAGTCTGCCCAAGACGTAAGAACTCCTTCTGCAGAGTTCGGGGGTATCGGCTTGTCAACAAATGCACGTGTATCCCCTGGTGTAACCATGACAGATTTTATGACAGTAGTAAAAGACAATACTGTTTCCCAACTGTAGGGGGACCCCGAGAGCAAAACTTACATGGTGTTGCTTTAAGCAGGAATACTGAGCATGTTAAAGCTGTGATCATAATGATAACATATCTTTAAACACACGCCCTTTAAAGACCATTGCAACTTCAGTTTCATGCCGACTGTATATAGTTTTAATTTGTATATATATATATATATATATATATATATATATATGCAAAATAAAATATAATCGAAATAATGTCTTAAAATATACATTAAAAACATTTTTTTAAATTCATTTAACATTTAGTTCCTGTCCATGTGATATTGCTTAAATAGTTGTATCGATATTCATCTTAAACATCCTGTCTATTTTTATTTCTCCCAATGAATTTTAGGATAACCATCTAATACAAATTACTTTAAAAAGATATCTGAGAACTCCCTTAAGTCTCCTTAGGTAAGAAAGCTCAACCTCTGAGCTGTATAATTTTCCTCTGAGAGGCATTCTGCATGTTCAGTTTGTTTTTCTAAGGCTCGTTAATGGAAATCTGTGCTAATAATTATTAAAATGTCATATTTTCAACATCTTTGAAATAAAATGCATGTCTAATGCTGTTTTCCTTATGCAGAGCTGAAGTGTGTCTGCTCCGAGCAAGAGTTGCGCTTCTATGAGGGGATGCAGGGAGAGTATTTAGACCTGTGGTTAACTACAGATTATACTCCCCCAGGGACAGTGAGCTGCACACTGTGTAACCAACCTACCCGTCTGTCTCTCGCTGGCTCAGAGGGAGGGCGCTCGCTGGTGAGTGTGAGCGCTGCTCGGCGTGGGCTGAGCTCTGGGTGTTGGCTGAATGGGTGGAAGAGAGACCACAGGCATGAGTGTGTGTGTGTGTGTGTGTGTGTGTGTGTTTCTGGGAACAGCAGCTGGTGTTGATGCTGAGATCTCTAAACTCGTTCAGTTCAAATATCTGCTATCTGGTCTGATCAATAACTATTGGAAGGATTGTTTTTGCAATTCCTAGTGCAACACTAAAATGTAAGAGGCATTTAAAGGTAGGGTATAGGCGATGTGTTCCAGAAACATTTTTGTTATGCTGGTTGAAAGTCTCTTCACATCCTGATAGTTAACTTAGTTAAGTGATGTATATATACAGTATATATGTCTGTGGAAGGCGTAGGACCATAAAATGTTCGTCCAATCATTGCATTCGGTCTGATGTCCTACCTGCCTGTCAACATATGTATCTCCACCTCTGCACACCTGCTCACGCAGACATCACACGTCATCAGCGCGTCAGTCACTGAACCAAAACAATGAGCATATGCTGCGTTCACGCTATAGCTACTGTAATTTGGAATAGATGGAAACCAGTGACATTATTGGTTCGTGACTCCAAATTTTGCGTTTCAATGGCAACACTATCAACGCCGAAATGAATCTGCAGCAGTCAGGTGGTACAAGTAAGAATTCTGTAAGTTGTTTACGTTCATTATTATTGTAATGTTATGTGCTTTGAGACATGAGGTAGTTTAACGCCGTCTCTTGTGCCGCTTTTATTTGCTCCCTTCTGTACGTGTGTGTTGAAGGAGGCGTGGCTTTGGAGATGCTCTGAAGGGAGGGTGGGATCTCATGCTTTCAAAGCCAACTCGCTATTGCTAGCCTCTCTAAAAATTACCCAAAGGAAAAGAAGAGTCACTGCCAGAATGCTAGGGTGTTGTGAGGGGTTGCCAGGGTGTTGCTATGCTGTTCCTAAGTGGTTGCCAGGGTGTATTTTTAAGTTGATTGTTGAGATATTCTTGGTGGTTGCTCTGGTCTCTCTAGGTAGTTGCTAAGATATTCTGGATGGTTGCTTGGGCATTGCTATGTGGTTTGTTCAGTGTTCTGGGTGATTGCTTGGGTTTTTGTGGGTAGGCGTCGCTATTTTGTTTCTAGGGTTTTTATGGGTACTTTCTAAGGCATTGGTAGGCGATTGCTAGGGTGTTGCAGGTGGTTAGGACATTCTTTGTGGTTTGTAATGCATTCTGGGTAGTTCCTATGGTGGTCTGGGGGACTAGGGCATTAGTTGTTGAGGTGTTAAGGGTTTCTGGGGTTTTCTGGATAGTTGCTAGTGACTTGCTAAGTGATTGCTAAGGTGTTCAGATGATTGCTAGGGCATTGCTAGGTAGTTGCTAAGGTGTTCTGGGTGGTTTCAGGGTTTTTATGGGTAGTTGCTAGGGCATTGCTTGGTGACTGCAAAGGTGGTTGATAGGGCTTTACTATGTGTTCTGGGTGATTGGATTTTTCTGGATATTTGCTAGAGCAATGCTGTTATTGCTAGGTTGTTTCTGGGTAGTTGCTAGGGAATTGCTACGTGATCATTAAGGTGTTTTTGGGTGGTTGCTAGGGCATTGCTATATGGTTTGTACGGTGTTCTGGGTGGTTGCCGTAGGTATTCGCTATGGTATTCTGGGTGTTTGCTAGGTGGTTGCTATGTTTTGGGTTGCGTATGCTCCAAGTCAAAATAGCACTTCATATATCTTGAATTTACTACAGTGACATTGATTTGTACACTTTTATCATGATATCATGAATTATTTTCCTCATAAGTCATCTCCTCTTATCTCCTCGATAAGCAGCATGATTTGAGGTTTCATTCATATAGCACAAACAATGTTACACATGAGAGTTTAATAATTCGAGTTAGGGATTTGTTCATATCACTAACCCTAAATATGAGGACGGTAAAAAATAAAATCCAATTCTTAGCCCTTTAGGCGATACTTCAGTCATCTCCATGCAGCAACAGCTTGTTCCTATTGAGACGTTCTCTGTAAAGCACCAGCACCAGTCCAGACTCAAGTGAACGGATGCCAGGACCTGGCACTGCCAACTCTCGCTCTCTCCGTTACAGATGTCCACGTCTCCAGGAACAGGCATCTGTACTCATCCACACTGACAAAAGTGCAAACGATTTGTGTATTCACTTTCACACTCACACAGTCTCCTGGTTATGTGACAACATGTGACTGGAACAGGCTGCTTTGGAGGATAGAAATGTTGAGTTTAAAATAACAATAAGAACAAATGCATCCTCTTAGAGCCATGACCTTCTCTGATGCATTTAACACACACAAACACATGTAGTGTTTCCATGTTTTATGGGGACATTCCAGAGACATGTTTATACTGTACAAACATTCTAAACCTACCCATTGCAGAAAACTTTCTGCATTTTTACATTTTCAAAAAATCATCACTTAGTGTGATTTATAAGATGTTTTTCTCATGGGGACCAAAAAATGTTCCCACAAGGACAAGGATTTCGGATCTTGCCATCTTTGTGGACATTTTATCCCAATAACATACCAGGACCACACACACACAGATCTTTAAAGTATATACATAATACATATAATGTGTATAATGCATATAATTTGTCAGCAAGTGTATGTATTTTATTACTAAATGCAATAAATATATTTATATGTAATTATATATATTAAAATTATAACATATATAATATGTTTAGTCATAACTTAACTAAATAACTTTTCTTTATTTTTGAGAATAAGATAATCGAAGAAGATGTATTTATAAGACTGTAAGTTTGCGTCTGCTCTTTGTCATTCGTGTGTGTCTGTTCTTATTTAGCTGTAACTGCTGGAATCAATACCTGGAGTGCGTTCTGCTGACATTGTGTACACTGTGCGGCGTGTTCCACTGATTTTCGCTGTGCTGCAGTTCCCAATATTTATTTGGGACTCTGGCTGTTGCACACACACACCACCTGTGACATTTTGTTAGATTTAGTGATGGTGGCTGACGTATCATTTCTCTCCATCACATGGGCTGATTTCCCATACTCCCCCACGACGGCCCTCTAACTGTGATTATTCATTTTCGCTCTGTTGAATATAGACTTCCACGTTGTTGCTAGGTGACAGGTAATTTCCAGCATGTGTTTTAATTAACAAGGGCACAGGAAAGCTACATAAAACAGTTGTTCCAAATTCAATTCTGTGACAAGAAGGATATTATGTCTCTGCTTTCAGCTAATATCTGGCTCGTCGTAGCAGGTGGGCAAGTTATAGAAGAGCATACGTGTGACGTGAGCAGAATTCAAGGAGCGCGGTGTTCTAGTTTCCAGGGTGAAAATCACTCACAAATGCACTTTTTTGTGTCAAAATTGACTTGCCAACAAATACGTAAGCAGTTCTCTTTCAGGTTTTCCAAATGAAATGTTTCCTTCCTTTTCAAAAAATGTTCTGTGATTTGTATAGATGGTCATATTATGATGCTTTTATACATGGGTATTATTTGTTGTCATGACATTTCAAAATCTTTTTATATTTTGTCTACAGTTATGGCTGCAGGTTTTATGAGCTTATGTTAATTAATTAATTAATTAAGAAACCACATGGAATAATTGTTCTTTTTAAAAATTCATTTGTCACACCACAGGCTATTTGAGGGAACCACAAAAAAAGCAAAAAGGTGATTAAAATGGTAAAAAGAACTATTATAGAATATGAACTTATGGCCTATGAATTGTAACCTAAAATCTTGATCATGAAAAACATGTCTAAAAACATGGAATTGATTTAATACAATTATTTTACAATATTATTAATATATATTAATAATGATTGATTAATGATTTTATCAAAAAAAATTATAATTATTAAAGTGCCCTATTATGCTTTTTTGAATATTACCCTTCATGCAGTGTGAAAGCTGTTTGTGAATGTAAAAGGTCTGCAAGGTTTTAAAGATCAAAGTGCACGACAAATAAAGTTATTGTCTCCTAAAAGAAGGAGTTGATTCTGAACTGCTGTAGAAATAGTTCAACCAAAAATGAAAATTATCCCATGATTTACTCACCCTCAAGCCATCCTATGTGTAAATGACTTTCTTCTTTCAGCCGAACACAACTGTATTTATATGAAACAAGTAATAAAAACTCAGTGAGTGTTTTAGCGCAATTTTCTCACGTCATGGGATCACAACACTAAGAGATAGTAAATCTTTTCCTGGATTTTTTTTTGTGCGTTCCCGAGATTAGACCTTCCTTAACATAATGCCGAAAACCCGAAGTCTCTAGGTGGTCTGGTTGAGGAGGAGATAGAAGTGCAAGATTGGTGCGCACAGACAGAACAGAAATCATGAGTTAACAATCGCAATTTTGTCAGATGGAAAAATGCGCTAAAAATATCCTGGCTCTTCCCAGCTTTGTAAAGGCATTGAATAGTGCATTTTTGAAGCTCCAAAAAGAGCATCCATCCATCATAAAAAGTAATCCATACAGCTCCAGTGGGTTAATAAATGCCTTCTGAAGTGAAGCGAAAAATATCCATATTTAAACTTTATAAACTATAATCACTGCAATACCATTTTGCATGCTCTACCAAATTATGAGGACTCGCGCTGGGATCGATTCGGAAAAGCTGAAGCCATCATTACTATTCGCATCACTGTGTATCATGAGCTGAGGAAGATTTGGAGCTGATATTCAGATATGCTAATAGCCGTTCCGGTAGACCAATCACAACAGGCTGGGCCATCTGACCAATCAGAGCAGCGTGGGCTCTCTAAAAGGAGGAGTTTAGAGAGACTGAATCTTCGAACAAACCGTTTTTAGACTCTTTGAGAAAATTAAAGTGTTTTTTGACCTTGGATGCATATAAACCTACTGTAGGAGACTTCCAACAGAAAACAAGGATCATTTAAAATAGAATAGGGTCACTTTAAAATGTATTAATTAATTAAAAAATGCTTTAATGTTTTTTTTTTTTCAGTATACAATATACCGTATGTATAGCACATACCACCATATTTAAACTGCACACTCCAGGGAGCTTTAAAGAATATTGACATAGTAGTGTAAAACAAGCATGTTATAATACTTTGTCGAAAATCATAAATGTAATGTGGAGCCCAATGATCATGATCACTACTGAAACATGGATTTGAGATTTCCTCTTCCCAATATTCTGTTGAATACTGAGCTCAAGTAATTCCCAAAGGACTACCCCACTGACAATAATGCTGTGCAACCTGCTGTTGGGGTACTGTACAAAAAGAATTGTTGCTTGGCAACTGTTTGAGCTCCACTTTGAAGTTTTACAAATGTTTTTCCGCAGGATGGCAAAAAGCCATGAAATGCCACATGAAAACTACAGCATAATAAAACAGCAAAAACACGCCATCCAACAAAATGTCTGACTGCATATCAGTGTTCTTAGCATTGAATAAAAATAAAACCACACAAAAACGTTTTCATTATTTGAAATCAAATAAACATTAAGTGAAATAAAATAAGATATTAAAAAACGTACACTTATTTAATTTCACCTATAGGTTGTAGTTTCAGCAACATACTAAAATAACAAAACTTATAAAAAAAATAATAAAAACTAGACATATAAAAAAAAAACTATAAATCATAAAAAATGATTACAGCACAAAAAAATACTTAAACTTTAACTAAAATTAAAGTAAAATATATATATATATATATATAAACAAAATGTGATTCAAAATATGAACAAAAACTACACTGTAAAGAAATATGTTTTTAAGCTGAGTTGGGGGGGGGGGTCTTACAGTGTATCACTGATACTAAAATAAAACCTATTTTACTATATATATATATATATATATATATATATATATATATATATATATATATATATATATATATATATATATATATATATATATATATATATATTAGATGGTTAAGTGCTTTCCGCATTACCACTTACGTGGACATACTAAATTGCTGGAAAAAAGCACAAAACTCTGCAGCAGAAAGTTTTGCAGGAGCTCATAAAGCAAGTGTAAATGGCAGGAAATTTTTGGAACACACACCCGGGCGCAGCGAACCCCCAAGTGAAAATTGATGCCTACATCCTTGTAATTTGCAGAAGTCACCATAAAAAGCGAGCAGCATGCATGACAATAGCTCTCTCTCATTTTCACTGCTGGGCACTCCGGCCCCCTGACAGGGCCTGCTTTTACACCCCAAAACCGCTCTGTTCAGCTTCTCTTGCCTCTCTTACGCTGCACATCTGGCCCCTATAAGCCACTGCAGCTGTTAGTCAAATTACGTGTGCACTTTGGAGGGTCTGAACCACAGAAGGAACCCCTCCCCGAGAGACTGGGAAGGAACCAGCTCGATTCTGGTGATGAGGGATCTTATTAAAGCACCAGCAGTAGTCCTTCATTTACCCCTGTCGCTGTAAAGCATTTTATTTCACTCTTTTCATCTACCGCTGCACACTGACTTGAAAGTTATTTCCTTGTGCCATGTGTGTAAACAGAAGACAGCCAACCACAGATAATTAAAGTGAGACTTTTAAAGTGGAAATCACATTTTTACTTTGATTTAAATGGATAGTTCGACCTAAAATGAAAATGAAGTTATTTCCTCACCCTGGTGTTGTTCTAATGCCATATGGCCTTCTTTCTTCCCACAAAAGGGTAACGTAATAAAAAAAAAAAAAAAGTCCCACTCACGCTTGTCCATATAATGCCATTGAAAAGCGACCAGCATCAAGTTTTTTTGTTTTTTTTTTAAAGCAAAAGTATCACAGATTGATCCCATGTGGCACGTGACGTGCACACTAGTTGTGAAAAATCACAACAGAAAATAATAGTTTGTCTGATGACAGTTAGAATGACATTTGCCAGATGTGAATGCGATGACTTCTCGTTACGACGAACACAACGGATATATTCACCTCAGAGAAGAAGGTACATGGGTTGCATGGGTTTTATTTTGTGTTTTTGTTAATTTAGATTTCTCAAAACTTGTGTGCTTTTTCTGGGCGAGACGGAGTGAACAGCAGCAGTCTCTTGAATGTGCAGTCGAGCACCGAAGGATTTTCATTAAATAATACATTACATTTCAGTTTGTTTTTCACCAAACCATACCCCAGAACATGTCACGTGCCGCATGGGATCATTCTTTGATACTTTTCATCTTTTTTAAAAAAGCTTGATGCTGGCCGCTATTCACTGCTATTATATGGATGAGAGTGAGCGGGACATTTTGTTTAAAATTCCTCTTTTGTGGTCCATAAAAGAAAGAAGAGTATACAGCATTAGAACAACGCCAGGGTGAATAATTTATGACTTAATTTTCATTTTAGGGTGAATTATCCCTTTAAATAAAAAATGTAACTTTTTTCTGGTCAAAAAAAGTCAAAAGAGCCCAGCTCCACATGATGTTCTGGTCTTTTGACATGACTTTGTTCATATTTTATAATCCACCAGATGAAAATCATTAGTCAGATCGCACAGAAAAGTAACAACAAACCCCTCTTTAAAATGACACATTTAAACCACATGTTAACATTTATTTTATTTCATGCTTTTTATGGTGTTAGTTTGAGTTAACTATAATCCTGTATAAACTATAAACCCTGTATTCAATTAACAAAAATGCAGTTCACGACGTGATTTTATTTATTTTTATTTAATTTGACTAGCTATTTGGCAAATAGTTAGCATTATCCAATCCAAGTGATGTCAGCCAGAATTAAAGCCATTTCAGAGGAAGAGCAAGTGTATTCTAACATGAGACTAGTCAATATATGAACCTAATATTTGTGCTTTTAAGTGCTTGATTGCCTGGGCCCGGTTACTTTTTTCGTACAATTTTGGGTTAAAAAAAACTGGTAATTGGCATTATGACTGTGCTTATGTGCTGTTTATGGAACTGAATTCCTTTTAACCAGTGTTTTGTGAAGGGTATTGTAGTAGTGGGGGAAATCCCGATGGTCCTGATGACCAAATTTGTGAGCAAGTGCTCACCTTTCTGTGGTGGAGTTTGAGAGGGATTGACTCATGACGGTCAAGGGAACACTGTGGTGACTAGTACAGATTACTAATCTGGTGGGCTCAGATAATCCACGGTATATGAAATCCACAGAAGAATACTGACCATAACTGTTTTAATTTCCCCTGCTTTTATTCCTCTCTATGTAAAGCACTTTGAATTGGCATAGCGTATGAAATGTGCTAGATAAATAAACTTGCCTTGCCTTGAATCCGCAACACCTTTCTTGCATCGCAGTTTAATTTGAGATCTATATCTAAATTTGTTACCATGACAATCACAAGAGCCTGTCTTCTTGTGCTTCTTGTTTCATATGTTTTTCATGTTTCTACTAGACAGCTTATAAAATAGCCTCAAGGTTTGCTCCTCCAACCACCAGGGGGCAGTGAGGGGTACAAGAGGTTAAAGATCATGAGTCAGTCAGGGCTGTTGTTGTACTAATGCAGGGATGGGCAACTTAGGTCCTGGACTGGAGGGCTGCAGAGTTTAGCTCCCTGATGAAAATCTCACTTGCCTTTAGCCTTAGACATGTATCCGAAATCACATACTCTCTTGAGTAGGTACTTATTTTGAATAAGTGATTACTTCACGACCGCTAAAAAAGTATGTTCTATATAGTATGAATGTAATCTGGACGTACTACATCCGCAATGTTGTCATTATCATGTGACCTACCAGTGTCAATTGTGTCGCTTCACTGTCATTTATAAATCCTCTCTACACTAGTAAAGTGCCCACTGTATGCTCACTTCAGAATCTCACCGGAGGTCATCCGGGTACTTTTTGCCCACTCTTTTATGAGTACTGTTAGTTCAGACATACTTTTGTCACATCTGTTTTTCACCTACTATATAGTAGGGAAGTATGCCATTTTTGATGCAGCCTTAGCAATCCTGAAGACATTGATTATGTGGTAGGTAGGGGACACTAAGACCTGGGGAAGAATTGTCTGAGGCATGACCGGTAAGGGTGCTAGGATTAATAACTGACACACAAATTAGGTCCGGATGAAAGAACTAATTTAAAGGGAGACAAAACGATCAGAAGAGTAGAAGGTGAACGGGAAGCTATAGGCTCTTTGATCGTTCAGGAGCAAGCTGATGATTATTGCATAACGCAAGCTGCTAAGGCAAGGTAATTACTGCTTTTATGGTTCCCTTTTGAGAGCAGTAACTCAACATTGCGTTGCTATGCTGCGGGAACTCCTCCCTTCTCCACTTTTGTTGAAATATTATGGGCTAACGCCAGCTTGGAACAGCTGGCCAATTGTCGCGAAGTATACAAATACTGACAGGCTCGCGGGCAGTATAAAATGCATGGGTGCGACAATTGCGTCAGAATCTTTCTTCACGCTGTCATCGTTGAAGTTGCACCTGAGGACTAGTTACCTTTTCTTCCTCGCATCCGATGGCCAACCTTTGCAGGATTTGTGCGGGCCCCATTGACCCACCCCACACCTACAAGTACTGCACCGCCTGCATGGGCCTGTCCCACGCCGAGGCAGCCCTCTTGGACTCCACGTGCGTGCACTGCGCCGACCTGCCGGTGCGCACTCGAGAGGGTTTTTGCTATTCGGGGTCGATGCCCACTGCCGCCAGTGAGCCGTTGGTGGGCCCTCCCCCACCCAGAAACGACAGTGACGACGAGGCCTGGTCCTTTTTGCAGACGCGCTGGACTCGACGCGAAAGGCTCATGTAAAAAGGAAGTAAGTCTGGTACATTCAGTCAAGTCGCCGCCAGGCTGCTTCGAGGAGGAGGACTCCATTCTTCCACGACGTCCACAAGCACATGGTAAAGTCGTGGTCTGCACCACAATCGGCATGCGTCTAAAGGGACGAGGCGGAAGCCCACGGCTATGTGCGCATGCCCCCCGTCGAGGAGACCGTCGCTGTGCATCTGTGCCCGTCCGTTCATCTTTGGGCGCGGATCTCAGTGCAAGTTCAAGGCTCATATGGCTGAAAAAAAGAAAGGCTCCAATCACTCCCTCTGGTCTCCTTGGTGATGCCGTGGAGTCAGTTACTGAGCATTTCTCTGAGGCGCAGAAGCGCAAAGGCTATGAGTCACGAATATTGCCCCGTCTAAGATCTGCTGAGCAGCCCGCTGCGGCGGGACCGGGAATGTAGCGTCACGGAAAACACGGTCCTCGGTTGGCAAGCCTTCGTCCTATGGACCATCCAAAAGGAGGAGAGAGTTCGTTGGAGGCCCCGCCCCCAAGCGCCGTGTTCTGCATCATGTCCCCTCCGTTCCTGTAGGTGACATTTGCAATGTTTGTGCAATGTGCTGTTTGTGTGAGCTCCACAATAAGAGCACATATCCCTTCACACAAAAGGCCGTTTCCTCCTTATACACTCAATACTGTGTCACTCGCCCTGCCCCGAGCAGTGTGGAGTCGTAGTCTGTGCCTATATTTGTTGGAAAAACGCTAGAGTGTGTTTAAAGAAAAAATTAAAGAGAGTCATAGTTACTCCTGCCGTTTACCCGCGCTTCATTGAATTTCTTCACTTTGACATTCAGAGCACTGGGCAGAAATCACATCGCATCAACACCCGCCTCGGGCCTTCGCAATGTTTTGTTTTAATTAAACAGTCGGATTCCCCTGGTCCATGGAGAGCCCGCCTCCGGCGAGACCAGGGACCCAGCCCCCCGCCAACCGTACAACAGAGTACTCGGGGCTCTGGCTCCGTTTGGCAATACGGTGTACATCGGAAATTTATATTAGGGGGAGCTCCTGTAAACACAGGCTATTAAGGTTGCCATTACTACGCTGTGTTTACCTCAGTAGCTGATGGCTGGAAGTAGTTAAATCTGTTTTGTAGAACCCGGAAGAACCCATTTTATACTGCCCGCGAGCCTGTCAGTATTTGCATACTTTGCGACAATTGGCCAGCTGTTCCAAGCTGGCGTTAGCCCATAAGATTTCAACAAAAGTGGAGAAGGGAGGAGTTCCCGCAGCGTAGCTAAGTAATGTCTCGTTCCCGCCTCTCAGGGAACCAAGGTTACGATAGTAACCGGAGACGTTTTGATTACCGTTTTCTAAGCATAATGTTATGATCCTTGTTTGTTGCTGCATTTTGATGCTTCAGGAGCGGGGCTGAATCGAATCATTAGCCAAATTGATAGTTGTTAGTTATTGTTTTTGTTTTAGAAATGTATTAACATGTGCATTTTTATTGTAAGACTGGCACCGATTGTTATCTGTTTAATTTAGAGTTTTGTTTCCTACTGTTTTTATTTAATGGTGAGTTTTTGAACTCACTGAAAATGGTGTTTTAAGTGTGTCATATGTCGAGTGAATCCCTCTTTTTGACAAGACATTTGTTGGGAAGTAATGCCATACCATGGTGTTCATGAGAATGAAGGATTGCTGAGTTGTTTGTTTAAATGTGTTTGTTCTTTTTAGGTTTTTCCAGGCGGTTGCACTCCAGGGGCAGTGGGCGCACGTGTGGTGTTTATTTAGTGGATGCAGTGGTTTGGTGTGAGGGTGTCACATATAGGTAAATGCTGTGGTGAATGAATTGTTTTTAGTATTATTTATTTCTTCACTCCACTTGTACCTCAGTGTACTGCCTGGGTTGTTTTATTTTGTTCTTTTTGATTATTAGGTTTCTTTTATGGGTCCATATGGAAGGGACTTTGTTAAATATAAACACTTTTACATTTTATCACGTTTTATCAAAATCTTGACTGCTGGTTCATTTTATACATGATTTACCTGTGAGCTCTTTAAGTGGGCGAGGTTACAATCTGGCGTAGTCGGCAGGGTAACCAGCAGTCTTGATGTTTTATTTTTGTAAATTCAGTGTAAATTTTATTTTAACGTTAAGTTGATGTAACAGATAACAATCGGTGCAAGTAGAGGAAGATACCTTATTCACTGGGGTGAACCTGTATTGGAGTAACATCTGAGACACTGAACTTACTTTTTTCCTACCCAACATTTTTCTTCCCACTAATTGTTGCTGTTTATAAAGGACTATTCAATGGCTGATGACATGGAACAGCAACTATCTGCACTAAGGGAACAGTTAGAGGCACTTCAAGCCACTAATGAACGTTTGCTGAGAGAACAGTCCACTCATCTATAGCCTGATGCCTCTCGGCCAAGTACCTCCACTGGCCATCATGTGCCTTTTGAAAAAAAAACTATTTATCCCTAGAGAGCGTAAATGTCCTAAGTTTTATGGTAATGATGAGTCAAGTAGTGTTACTATTGAGGACTGGGTGGAGGAGGTATGAGCATGATGACAGAAATTGTACAGTGACCGAAAAAGTCCAGTTTTTATTAGACCATTTGGGTGGGGAGGCACGTATAGAGATTAAATTACGTCCCCGTAGTGAGAGAGATGTACCTGAGATCATTTTTAAGATCCTTACTGATATGTACAGTAAATCTTATGTGAAGCTACTAACAACTATCGATTCGGCTAAACCTGGTTTTAGTAGCTCGTGCTATCCACTGATATATTAGTCATCAGCCCCGCTCCTGAAACATTAAAATGCTGCAACAAACAAGGAACATAACATTACGCTTAGAAAACAGTAAACAAAAGCAGTTAATACCTTGCCTTAGCAGCTTGCGTTATGCAGTGCAATAATCATCAGCTTGCTCCTAAACGATCAAAGAGCCTATAGCTTCCCATTCACCCTCTACTCTTCTGATCGTTTTGTCTCCCTTTAAATTAGTTCATTCACCTGGTCTAATTTGTGTGACAATTATTAATCCTAGCACCCTTACCGGTCATGCCTCACACAATTCTTCCCCAGGTCTTAGTGTCCCCCTATCTACCACAATTAGCTTGTTCGTGTGTGTTTGATGAGGGTTGGAGCTAAACTCTGCAGGACAGTGACTCTCCAGGACCGCCGTTTTCCATCCCAATGCAAAGAAACGTGCTACTTATTCGGAACTGCATACTAGCATACTACTATTTATGCCATAGAAAGATACTATGAATAGTATCGTAGTAACTCTTTTCATTCATACTCACATTGTATGCACTTTTGCAGATTTTTTTAGTCTTAAATTGTCTAAATAAACAGCGCATAATGCAGACAAGCACAATTTTATTGCTCAAAGTTCTCAGTTATGATTTATTTAGATCCACTTTCACAAGATAATCATAAGGACTCGTTTGTGATTTTTGTTTCTTATGGGTATTCATTAGCCTAGAAATCTAGACGCACCCTAGCGGCAGAAAAATGTATTTTGCAGCCATAGTAGTCTAGCAACTCTCCGTTGACTTTCGGAGCTGTAAAAACCTAAATTGGGTCAGGCCAATCACATCGCGTATAGAGTAGGCGGGGCGGGCTTAACATAATGACGACAGAGTTGCGACGGTTCCCTACTACTTGAAAACAAAGAAGAGCTGCTGCTGCTGGCGAACAGTCTTTCAAATCGGCTTTGGCCGCGACTCTGGAGGACTTGGAGTTAAGTTTTTCTTTGAGAAAAGAGCAAAGAACGGCACTTAAGTCATTCTTAAAAAAGGAAGATGTGTTCGTAGTTTTGCCGGCCAGATTCAAAAGTTGAATCTATCAACTAGCTCCGCTGTTGGGAAAACGCTCTGGTTGGTTGAAGCGCTGTCCTATTGCGTGCAGAGGGAATTTGAAAGACAGCCGTTTATCCCGCCCCTCGGATTGAGCCGTGTTTATGGTGAGTTGCCAGACCTAGCATCCTGATGTAGGTCTGGCTTGCCAGGCTAGGTATTCATAGACCATAGTGTTTGGCAGTCTAAGGTACACTAACAGTCAAAACTATTAAGATTTTTTAAAATGTTTTTGAAAGGAGTCTCTCCTGCTCGCCAAGGCTGTAAAAACAGTAATATTGTGAAATATTATTACAATTTAAAATAACTGTTTTCTGTTTGAATATATTTTTAAATGTAATTTATTCCTGTGATGCAAAGCTGAATTTTCAGCATCACTACTCCAGTCTTCAGTGTCACATGATCCTTCAGAAATCATTCTAATATGCTGATTTGCTACTCAAATCATCTAAATTACATTTTAAAATATAATACTGTTATTTTAAATTGTAATAATAATTCACATATTGATGTTTTTACTGTTTTTGACAAGGTACTTCTTTCAATCATAATTTTCAAACTTTTTACCGTTAGTGTATACTCAAAGACAATAGATCGCATAAATAAACACTTGAAAATGAGAACGCAAAATAAAAAAAAAAGATCAGGGTAATTGGTGATAAACATTATGAATCCTTCTCAAGGTTAATAAAGTTTCAATGAGGCCCTACACAGACATGTGGCATCATCTCATGAATATGTTTTACTACGACCTTCAGATGAGACATCACATGACCTCCGCAAAATGTTTTACTGGCAAAATCAAATAATTCTAGAGTGCAATAAATCATGATTCACTGTGGAACTGTATGACATGATAAAAAGGAGCAGACATCACATTTGATGAAAAGGTTGTTTTATTCCCCCTGATACCACATGGTGTAGCATGAAATGAGGTTATTACTCAAATTATATTTTTCAGATGAGCTAAGCAGCCGTGTTTAAGATTACTAACTAGTTGCATTTACAAAAGACAGCATCATTAGATGCCGTTTAAGTGTATAAATGCATTGATTTGTTGTGATCGCTTTATCACTTTGGATAAAAGCGTCTGCTAAATGCATAAATGATGTTCAGTATGTTCAGTAAGTGGGTCGTGGAATGTGCTAAATCAATGTTAAATGCAAATAATAAAATATTACTATGTGATCAAAACAGGAATATTACCTTTTAAATGAGAGGTAGATGCTTATTTTTTTGCTGTTGATGTCAAAAGCTGTGCGTCAAATCAAACTTCTCAATCTTAAAAACTGTGTATAACTGCTTTTCAGAGTTTGATTTTAAGTACTTTTGTGTGACAAACATTCATTTTTCTAAGCAAAACCAGTCACAACTCAACATGATTGAACTTAGAAACCTAAATCATATGATTAATACATTTCAGAGTTTGATTTTATGTCTATTTTGTGTACTTTTCTATGACAAACTTCTTTTTTCTAAGCAAAACCAGCCGCAACTCAACATGATTGAACTTGGAAACTTGAATCACATGAATAATATATCTCAGAGTTTGATTTTAAGCATTTTTGTGTACTTTTGTAGGACAAACACTTTTTTTTTCTAAGCAAAACCAACATGATTGAACTTGGGAACCTGAATCACATGACTGATGATCTTAGTTGATAAAAACTTGTTTATAAATCTGATTTCGCAATGAAACGAACAGCCCACCATCTAAATGCCATACTTTTGGAATTGCAAGTTTTTGGGATGCGACAGTGTTTTGCTCAGATGAGGTTTATGTTTGCAAGGACAAACCACACTCTTTCATCAGCCCCGGAAGTTTCCTCCCACGTTCTTCTCCATTTTCCTGCATTTTCCAACCCGTCTTGTTGGGCCGCAGCATGTGCACAGCGGCACTGAGCAGCATCATCCTCCAAAAGCCCAATGTGGTTGAGGAACCGAAGTCTACGGGTTGCTGGGCTCAAGTGGCTTCAATTACAGATGCTCACAATTACAGAGGAAGGGAACAGGGCTGGGCAGAACGTGCCAAGCACAAACACTGCCTGGATCACAGGAGGAGAAGGAGGGGGAGAGCAGGGAAGTCAAACGTTACCATCCCACCCAACCGCCGTCGGGTTATTTTGGGACCTCGGTAGTTTCAGCGTTGAGATACTAACTGGATTTTAGTCACTGTACTCATTGGTTAGAATTAGATTTAAACTTTGTCTTCACATATGAGATCTGAAAATTATTTTTACCGTCATTCCATCTAAAAACGACTGGAAATTTCCCCTCCGGAGTCAGAGGTTGTAAAACGCATATTAGTGAAGTCATTCTTAAGACCATTAGCTTTTACAATTGAAGTGCCATAGGCACGGATTCGTAGATTTGCTGTGTTTACATCAGGCGATTTTGCTGTTTGTTTACTGTGCAGTGTCATTTTCTCTAAACAGCCATTTACTGGGCCACATGATTTGAATAACTGGATTGCGTCGCTATTTGCTCGCAGATTACATCAAACTTCATTAAAGGCAAATAAGCAAAGGACAGATCTGCAGCCTGCTTGTCTCTCCTGAGCAAATAAGTAAAAAAAAAAACAGTGCAAACACTCTGAACCACATCATAAGACACCCAGAATGCATTTGCTTAGTGTAAATCTGATCTGACCTCTGGCACGTGACCTCTGTGAAACATTTTACTGGCAAAATCAAAGAGTTGTAAAAGATCAGAGAGCAAATCTGATGCTGGAAAACTTTTGACCTGGCTCAGGAGGCTTATTGGAGGTCTCTGTTACGCTTTCATTGAGGTATCAGCTTTGTCTCAGATGCATCTCTTAAAAAACTAATTTTCACACTCAGGTCATGGCTTTAGGATCATATTGTTTATCATTGAACTTCTGAACGCAGACTGGTATCTTTTCAAATGTGAACACACTTTGAGATATTGTTAAGCTCTTTTGAAACTCTAGAAGACACCTGCGAGAATACTAGGGTATTTTTCTCAGTAGAAACAGTTTTAAAATTTTGTGTAAGCTGGTAAGTGTGATATTAAAGGGATAGTTCTCCCCAAAATAAAAATTCTGTCATTAATTACTCACCCTCAAGTTGCTCCAAACCTGTAAGACTTTTGTTCATCTTCGGAACACAAATGAAGATATTTTTTATGAAATCTGAGAGCTTTCCTCCATTGACAGCTACCACTTTGACACTTCAAAAAGTTCATAAAGAGATCATAAAACTAATCAATCCATAAATTGAGTGGTTTAATCCAATATTTTCTGAAGAGACATGATTGCTTTATGTGATAAACAGATTGAATTTAGGCTTTTATTCACATATAAACATTAATTAACACACATCAGTTGTGGTAAATGAAAGCTCAAGCTTGTTTGCTTGACGTGTGAGAACCAATGAGGTTCATTCTTGTGTTACGCACTACGCAGTGCGTTTGAGCTTCTGCAAGAACCAATGAGGTTTATCCTCGCGCATCAAACAGGTTCGGTTGAGCTTCTGTTACATAAATATGTGAATAAAAGCCTAAATTCAAACTGTTCATCATATAAAGTGATCGACTCTCTTCAGAGAAATTTGGACTAAACCACTATGAACTTTTTGAAGCGTCAAAGTGTCAGTTGCATAGCTGTCAACGGAGGGACAGAAAGCTCTCAGATTTCATCGAAAAGATCTTCATTTGTGTTCCAAAGATGAACGAAAGCCTTACGGTTTTGAAACTACATGAGGGTGAGTAATTAATGACAGAATGTTTATTTCTGGGTGAACTAACCCTTTAATCAATATTTTTGGTTTATTGTCCCATAAGAGAAAAATATATACAACTTTTAGGAGAACACTAGCAAACAGATGACCTCAAAACTAATAAATATTGACTAAAAGCCGCAAAAGTCCAAATTTGATTTCATGAGAGCAGAACGGGGAAGAGAAATTAATCTTGTCACTGTGGAATCTTCCTTTTTTAGGTAATATATTATTATTATTTTTTTTGCTTTTGTTGACTGGAAGATTAAACGATTAGTGTGCATTTATTAGCAAAAAGATGCAACCAATTTCTCATCTCCCAGCATCATGACCTTAATTGTTGTAATCCAGACATATCCGTCTGTTTTTACAGTCTACTCAACATCTGGGTTGTTAGAGAATCCTAGATGAAGGGCGGGATGATGCCATTCATTATGACAGGGATAATTGACAACAATACTGTACAAATATTTACGTATTTCTTAAATAATGAGATACTATTCCGCTGTGTCTTAGAATGAATATATAAATTAAACTCAATCAATGTCTGTCTGGGTTATACTAAGTCCCCTGAAAACACATATGCTTTACAAACGCGTCTTGGCGCACCCCTGGTGTCCGAGTGGTACGCTCCATTTTAAAGCGATAGCTGCGACTCCACGCTTGTAAAGTAAAGCGCGACGCTTTCTTGAGGTACGGACTGGAGAATACCATGCCATCGACGCGTTGAGCGTATTTACGGTTTCACACGGGCGTTTTGCACTGGAAAATAGAGCG